>NW_010422892.1:0-7103 GCF_000710305.1 Buceros rhinoceros silvestris
TGGCTTGGAAATGCGGTAACGGAGCGTGAAAGAAATCTCGGGGAACCGTGGCGTGGATCATTCCGCTGAAGGCGTTCTGGGTTCTGGTCTTTAACTGACACGAGGAAATACCGCAAACGCTCCTCAAGCGCACTGTAAATTGCTGCACATCCCAAGAATGTTCCTGAAATTGACCCTTAGAAATATAAATAGCAATTTATAATGACACACCGCGGGGGGGCGGGGGGGTGAAACCCAGCAAGAAAATCTGGATTGTTGTCTCCCGCTTTTTTTCAAATTCCCATTGAAAACCAGATGAATTTATATGTATGTATTTATATATTCATTTACACTTATATATAAATCAAAATCTCCATTTGACACATGGTCTGCTCACTCAGCCGTCTGCATAAAGTATTATGCAGATCCTCTTGACATCTTTCCAAGGGTAAAATACAACAGCCTGTGTGTGCGTGACATTTCCCGATCTGACCTAGTCCCTACACATGCACAGGGCCACCATTATGAAATAGTAATCTCTTAACCTTTACTAGTAGTAGTTACTGTTTCTGCATCTGCCATGTGTTCGTTTATTTTTGTTTTCTGCTTAAGTGACAGTGGTGAGATTTTCTGAGTTCTCAAAGCTTTTTATGGGGCTCTCTAACCCTCTCACCTACACTTTTTTGTGCAATAACACCACCATTTGTCTAACTTTGTGAGTTTGTCATGATGTCTCACTCCAGTCTGTTCCCCCAGTCTGTTCCTTCAAAAGAGGGCTTCCTTTTTTAGGAAGAGATTAAAGGAGTCCTCAGAATAGAGAAAGCATTAGACAATAATATGAAGGTATATGCAAGAAAACACTCCGTTACTGTATCCTGGAGGAAAACTCATCAGTTACTTGGTGCACCTGAAACAGCCCGTTACCAGGAGGCTGTTGTAAGAGAGCATTAACTGGAGGATTTCTAGATGCAGAAAATAAGTCAGGTTGAAAAGAAGCTGCATGTCACAGCTGCCACATGCACCCCAGACTGCATGGACACAGCTGCTACCCCCTCCCATATTTTTCATTACTATGGCTAGAAAGCCACCTGGGCCACAAAGTCTTGTGTGGCAGGGTCACACACCTTGCGACCTGGGCTCAGAACCTTGTCCTAGTGGTCATTTGCTCTGCGTTCCTGTGTTGGTGTTCAAGGAGAACACTTTTCACAACTGCACACCTACCTACGGATCCTTTTATCCATCAGGCGAACATCAGGAGTGGAAAAGAAACAGGGAGCATCATAACGCAGCCACTCGATGTCTGATCTTCAGAAGTGCCAGGTACGTACAGATGCTCTTACAGCTAATGTAAACCACAAGCCCTGTGCACCTCGAAAGACCCAAGCAGTGAACAGCACTAGCAGCAGCCCAGGAGAGGCTTTTGTATTGCAGAGTTTATTCTGTATTCTGGTCTGGTAGATAACTAGGGCTGGGTCTCTGAAGCCATGGATATGGCATATGTCTTCTCTTGATATTGTTTGAGAGGGTCCAGAAGATTTGACAGAGAGGCTGCAGTCTGAAAATGTGTTCTCACTTTAGACATTGAGAAGGTATGAGTTAGGAAATATTTGACCCCAGGTACTTTTGCAGCTGAGTGCTGCAGACTCATTTCATGAGCACTCCAGATGCAAACAAGACCATTAGGCATTTCTAACATAGCATCTCCATAATACTGTACCCACAAATACAAAGGACGGTCCTAAAGAAAATTTCAGACTAAAGCAAACCAAGGGCACCACAGCATATGGACTATGCTTCAGAATAATTTTATCTGAACACGTTTACACAACATTGGCACAGAGATTTAGACAGGGCTAGGAGATTTATTGTGATCACTTGTAAAAAGCTGTTTTCAAGTTCTGCTGCTCAAAAACTATTCGTAAAATGACCAACACATACATTAGGAATTCTAGTTTAGAAATGTCATGCTATCTATCCAGAGAAAAACCTTTCCTATTATCTGTATAAACAAAACTCTTGTTTATACAAACAGGTCTCAATTCTACAAATGTTTATGATGAAACTCACCTACAAAGGTAAACTCACAGATATCAGCTGGTGAGACTTACATTACCAGTGAAAAGTTTGCTTAATAGGAATTAATCTGCTAAAGACAAAGCATATACAAAGTTGGTAAGTTTGTAATTTGTTCACTGATTTGTAGACAGAAATACCAAAGATAGTTGAATGAGCATCACTCCAGTGCTGTTTGAGCTTACTCCTTTTTGAATAAGGGAAGGCCTGCTTTCTCGAGCAAGTTCTAGAGAGCAGTTTGGAAAAGGACACTGGGGCCACGTACTTCATTTACTGAGGCAACAACTGCATTTCACCTTGCCTTCACACCAAACAAGCTTTCCCAGCTCTGTTTCCTGGAGAGATCTATTCTGAGAAAACACAAAAGTTACACGAATTAGTTTTCAGATTAGCTTTCTCTTGAATATTTCAACAAAAGAGCTTAAAATTTTCTTATTTAACCAAATATTATTTACAGAAGACAATGAACACTGTCCTTGCCTATGTTGTTCCTATTGCTACCATAAAACATAGTCCAGCACAAAATCATGCCATCTCGACATAAATCCAGAGGATTTGGTTTGATAAAGCAGTATTTTAACAGCAAGAAAATTACTCCTCCTTATGTAAAACAGTTCCCTCTTGTGGATATTCTGTGTACAGACAAAGTATTTAAAATACTCATCAGAACTGGATCTTTGCAATTAAAAAACCCCTCCATTCATGATCTCAACACACAGGACAATCTGGGTTTTAGCAATTAAATATGCAGGTAAGGAAGAACAAGCTATTGCATTTAATGAAATGTAATTTACCTGCATTATCAATAACAAATTATTTAAGTGCAATAAACACAATAAAGCTAAATAAAGTTTCCTAACTGTACCTGCATAAGTCACGTAGAAATCACAGTGTGTTTTTTTATTTTGTTTATATGAGAAAACCTTCTGCACACTCCAACAAAGAAAAACGTGATTAAAAAAGAAGGAAAATAATGCACTATGTAGAGACATTAACAGTAAAACAGGATTTCCAAGGGTCCCTGTACTAAGTGCTGAAGACGCTACTAAGAAACTCTTTTCGTGATAAATCTTTCCATTAAAACTAAGAAGTCCAAGCAAGTAAGTGTCACAGCTTCACTGGAGGCACAGTATTGCACCAGGGATTAATTTGGCATGACAGTTAAAAAAAAAAAATGAATGGAGTAACTGTGTAAGTTTTATGTATTCTCTAAATGATGACTACATTATTAAATTTTTTTTTCTTGGGAAATGAAATGTCAGAGAATAAACATGTACCCCCCAGTTTTGCCAAAAGGTGTTTGGTCTAACTGAGTCTGGTTAGAAAAAAATTGCATGTTATTATCTTAAAGGAAATTATATTTTAAAAAACCTAAAAACCTTCCTCTACCAATATACCATAAACTTGTTTGCCACAACTCGTTTGTTTAGTAGTTATGTGTAAAACCTTCCTATTTGATTAAAAGTACAGAATAAATGTTGAACAAGAAGCTTAAGGTTCTCTAAAGGTAAGAAAGAGTAAGGCAAAAAAAGTCAAAGTTCTAACAATTAGGTAGGTATTTATTCCCTGCAACGTGAGGCTTCAGGTTGCTACGTGAACAATTCCTTATACGATGCACTGGTGTTACCTCATGCGATAGTTTAGCCAGCATAATTAATTACTATTTGTGACCAACAGTCTCTTTCTTTACATTGTTGTTGCCATCCCCGTAGAACGTGCTGTTGGCTTTTATGTAACATCAGTAGCTGAGGCAGAACAAGAAGCACAATAAAATAATAATAAAAACTGTTCACTAGTCAAGGGTCTAGATGTGTATTCCTGGGGTCAGTGGGTCATTTGGTTGAATGATGGAGACACAATATCAACCAAATTTTACATGTGATCCCAGATGTTTTGCATCATTAACTCTGAGCCTCACTTTTATACTGTATCTTACTATTCCTACTTTTTCCTGGGAGAGGGGTGAAAAATAATACATTTGTATTGAATAGATGGATACTAGAAACAAAACTGTATCATTAAATAATTCTGAGAGATTTTTGTGGTCATGCAAAATGTTTGTTCTCTGAGATGCTGAGGAAGATTCTGTGCTGATGTAAACCACACGTCAGCATGGATCTGCTGTCCTTGTCTTAAAAACTCTAGAGAGGAAATATTTGCAGAAGGTGATACTGATATGCGTATGAGTAGCATGGCTGCATATAACTATATATTTGCATATGACAAATGATTAGAAGTTGTTCTGTTCATAGAATTTAATCAAACTATTTCAATGCGTATTATTTGAAAATCCTGTTTAGCTTATTTTGCACATGCCCAATCCCCTGTTCAAAGACAGAAGTACATATTAAGCTTGATAGTATGTACTATACTCTATAACATCTTCTTATCAAAGCACTTTGCAAATATGAATACATTCAACTTCATCACATCTCTTTGTAACAGTATACGTGCACACTATTCTTGATAGCAAGGTTACATAACGATTTCCTTGAATTAGTTAAAACTTTCGTATTGAGATCTATTCTGGCACTTAACCCTGGCAAAATCCACCAGCTGGCAGGCCAAAGACATACCTCAGCAGAACGCTTTAATGGGTCACCCAGTCATTCAGAGTGATCATCTCCAGAGTACTGGAGCACTTGCACTCAATCCAGCCAAATAAAATATTAACGAAAAGCCTTTGTTCATGTTAATCCATATGGCATGAATAGAAATTTAATACAAATTGGTATTGCAAACACAGAGTATTTTCCTTGGGTTTTGTTTTTTGGGGTTTTTGTTTGTTTGTTAATAAGAAAATTCTTGGATACCCTTGTATTTTGTTTGACACTTAGACCTATGCGTACTTCCTTGTCCTCATTTTCCTCTTACCAAACGTCCCGAATCACGCAGTATTTGGTTAGATGTGATATTTCTTGCCAGTAGGACTACTTCTTATATGAAAATGAGTACGGTTTATGCATTAATGGGATGTTAAGAAGACATGGCTAGCATCTGAAAAAAGGTGGCAGCGGAAATTATGAGTTCAGGAGCAATATTAATTAAGCGATATTATGTCCTCTGAGGTCTCTAAGTGCATTTAATAAATATCAATCCACACACTTAAAAGCACTCCTGACTCCAGTGAATCAGAGCCTGTTTATTGCTGTTTGTACTAATGATTTTTACTTCCAGTTGGGGACTTGGCCACAGGAGAGAAGAAAGCTGGAAGATATCAGGGGATATTCTGAAGACAGAAGATTAGCAAGCACTGTTAAGACAACAGTTGTTGTTTTAGCCTAACAGTTTGTTAGGCTAACAAAGGAGATACAGAAATATCAGTTAAACAACGTATCAATACAATGGACGAAACAAATGAAATAAAGAAAAAGACCTTTACAATATCACTCTTAAACCATTAGTTTCCCTTTTTTTGAGTGAGCCTTTATCCATCCAAACCATTGAGAGAAGGAGCAACCCCTTCACCCTGTACTGTATGATAATAAGAGAACCACAGAGAAACACTTTACATGAAGTGGTGCACAAAAAGCCATCCCAGAAGCAGGGTAAAAACCCTCTGACTTTGCTTCGTGTTGATTTTGTTGGGTTGTATCAAATCAGGATGCTAACATCACCCTGCAAACATACCGGTGCAATGCCAGGACTCCCTTCTGCACCACTTCGCAATTTTGTTTTGTGGAAGCAGCTCTCCAGTTCTTTGACATACTTTGGTCCTTCCAGATAGGCCAGAAACTTCTAATGGAGTAATACAGCAAGTATTATAGTAGTACAAGCAAATATTTAAGTCCTCTGTGGCCACCATGATGAAAACACAAAGCAGCGTGAGTGTGTCTCCTATAACTTTGTGCAACTGCAGTGTTCGTACTGTGGCTGTGAGTACTAGCTACAAACAAAGCATTTACAGGACTACTCAGGTATGGCCATATAATTGCAAAGGCCAATAGTAAGTTTTTAAAATGTGATTGATTTGGAGAACTAAGTAGTTATTGTGTTATCTTTTAATATTTTTCCATTCATTTTACTTGGTATCATATATACTGGAAGTGCGTGGGCTGGGTGGATTTAATTAATTGCTTCTAGGAACCACTTGGCTTTGAATCTAGACTCTTCTAAGATGTGACTAAAAGGGAAAGGAGGGAAAAGAAGTTTCACTGTAAGATATGACACATCTAAAGATGCCTGTTTGAATTGGGCAATTCCCTCTTAAGTTCAGCAGCCAACTTTGCCACTTGGCACTTGCAGAGAAACGCTGCTGTCGGAATCAGAACCCCTACAATGGAAGCACTGTCAGTCATTCCTGAAACCAGCCACCAGCCTTAATATACTGTAGGTCTCCAAAGTCTGTGGTGTACAAGTTAAAAAATTACTTGGGAAGCAAAGTAATAGCAGGACTGTACTGCTGCTCTGCTCCAGTTAGGCCAATGGAAATTTTCATTAAAATCAGCTAATTGTGAAAAACAAAGAACATTGTGAAGATGTACATGTACTGAAACCAGCCACTGACTAAAACAGCTCTGAATGCTAGCTAATATAATGTCCACTAGGTGTAAATCTGCTTAACCCTGAAAAATCAGACATTAAGCATACTAAAACCATAAAGGGTTTAAACCATACGTTTAAAAGCAGCCACTCCACTTACTTGCAGGGTTTTTTAACACACTTTGTTAGCCCAGGTTATATACACATTTAGGAACTTGCTGTTTATTTTTGACAATAACCTTAACATAATTTCAGGAAGAGCAGTATTTGCAATTATCTCCTTTGCCTTCTTGTCTCCCACAGTTGTCTGGAACTGAGTAGCTGAGAACTGGAAATTTGCAACTGAAAATAAATTAGAACAGAAATATTTCATTATCAAACATCAGCCAATACAGTAAGGTTGGAAAAGCTGAATCTCAGCACGGTCAGAAGACATTCTTTCTCATCCCACTACGTAAGCATATATCCATCAAAGACTTTTTCCAACAGAAGGAAGAGATGAACTCCAGTTAATGCGCAATCTTGCAAAATGCTGAGCATTCATGCTTTGATCCAGCAAAGAATTTAAA
>NW_010422892.1:7147-26979 GCF_000710305.1 Buceros rhinoceros silvestris
CTTTGATCCAGCAAAGCATTTAAACAGGTGTCTAATGTTATGCACAAATAATCTCACAGAATCCTGTAACTGAGTCACATGTTTAAAATTAAGCATGTGTTTTAGGTCCAGGGTGACAAGGCTCAGCACCTTGTGTGATTAAGTGACTAGTAAGCTGAAGAGGTTGTGTAGGAGTCGTGTCCTTAATTGCTTGCTGACTTCATCAGCACTTCTATCTTACTGAGGTTGTATTTGCTAGTGCACAATATAAAGGTGACCTTTAATTCCAGAATGAATATAGCTTTAGGCTTCCCTTTCCTATTTGGAACTACATGTTCTTCAAATAACAAAATAATGAAAAAATAATACCCAACTTAATCACTGTTTTTGAAAGATCAGTGATTCACTGACATTATGTTTTGTATTCCTGATGATAAAAGATAAACCTCCGAAATACTAGTCTAAAGACATAATATTCAGATTTCTCACTGATAGATCCAAACACATCCTCTCACAAGTCAGTGATGCTGCTAAGTATCAAATATATACCAGTAGTCACAGATACATGCCAAATGTTTGAGCCCTGCTAATGCAGTGGTCTTATGAGTGGTACTAAGCCTGTAGCAGGCTTTAAAACAAAACACCCTCAGGCTGAATTCAAACTAATTGAAGTCAAGGCCACAATGAGCAGCTGCCTTTAAAAGGCAGTATTTTCCAACAGAGCATAGCATATTTTTCCTATGCTAAATTCAGTGGAACGTTGGGATATTTGATGGGAATCAAGAAAACGAAGCTCCAGTTACGACCTTCAGCTGCAGCCTCTAGATGGTATAATAATGGTGGAATGAAGCTCTATTAAACTGAATAGTCTCATATGCTGCATCTACTCATATTTCTGGCTTTAATTTAATCTGATCTGCGGGCAGACGTTAATTTCTGTTTCCTGACATAAGCTAATGGTAATTTAACCTATGGTCAGAACTTAGATTAGTTATTTGAAAAGTGGCGTGAACTGTTTGTGTCTTACAGAGTGGGTGCAGTTTTGCCTTTGACTACAACTCTGTAGCTGCATCAATAAGATACATGTGGATATCTAATAATAATTGACATGTGCATATCTAATAATTGTTACACAAGCTAATTTTTAATGTGTCATAATATCTTTGGGAAAAAGCTAATAAAGCATCTGTTTTCATAAATGTTCACAAATGGATATGCTACAAATAATTTGTAATTATTAATTAACATGCAGTTTTAGGCAGTAGAATACACAATTGTATTTAAATGTGAGACATACGAAACACAAACCTTCCACCTAGTCACCACCTCAGTCAAGTCTTATTCAAAGTCTCTGACAATAAAGTCTTGTTTATTATATTATCTTATCTCACTCAACAAATTTTTCCATCATCTCCTTTACTAGAAGGAAGTTCACTGCTATATGGTAATACATATTGCTCATTTTCATTGTGAGAAACAAATATGTACAGTCTATTGAAAACTGCAGCAGTTGGAATACTTTTAACATAGGGATTTTTAAAAAGTTGTACGGTAGTTGAACATGATCTGTTTTTCATAAATTCTAGCTATTCCTAAATGCATGTTATAAAGTATTACTTAGTATTACCAACATTTACTAAGCTTGTAATCAAAACCTTTTTTTTCTCTGAATTTCCATAATGTCATATTTCAAGTGTTTTCTTTTTGTATGAAGAAATAGGTAACCTGGAACTTTGTAAGGTCTATAAAATGATCAAACTATATAAGCATCTATGCCTCTTAGGATCATGACAGGTGAAATGCAAAGATGTATAAGCTGATTATTGCCCACAATTAAAAAGACAACATTTTAAGTGCTAGAGAACCCTACACCTATATTAAAATTCTGTAATACAGAACCATCAGTACTTCAGTAGTCTGAGAGCGATTCTGAAGGATGGTGGTGTGATATTAATTCTAATTTAAAACTAATTTAAATTCTAATTTATAATTTGAGTTTCAGGGATGCTTATACTCACTCCCATAGACAAAACAGGCTCACTACTAACTTGCTTTCCTAAAAGGAAGCTCACCTTCCTTATCTAAAACAAATGTTCATAAAACACTTTCTCTTCTGTTTGCGGAAAGATTCGGCCATTTAGAGACAGGTAATCATGAGCAAATTATTTACTAACTGCAACCCACCAATAGGACAAGGAATGTTTGTCAAGGGCAGGTTAACATTAATATAAATAAAGACTGTTTTAATGGACAATATTTAGACAATACACTTTGTTCATTGTTCATCAGGTTAATGTCCTTTCAGTGACAGGCACTGTCAACTAATTAGGATGTGTTTAAATACTGATTGATGTGTCAATGCAACATACTTCTGTGTGCATTGTAAGTATCACAGAGTACTAGTTTTAACCAGTATTTTATCACTATCAGTAAAGTGAAAGACATAACCTGCATTATTTTAAACTTTCTTTTTAAAAAAGAGGGTTTCCACTGCCTTTTTTCCTAGATGGTACAGTAACTGCTTTCTAACACCAACTAAAACATACAGCCAACCTTCTTCAGTGGTTTACCTTCCCTATTGTGAAAGAATTCCTGCCTTCCAGGCTGTAATAAATTCAGCGTTAGCCACTTTGAAACACAGAATGTCATCTCTCCAGTATTCTCTGGATCGATATCAGTTTTCAGAAAATACTAAACACACAGCTTCTTTGGACAATCAGATCAGATTTGTTTTACCTTCTTCAGCTTGCTCCACCTTCTTCAAAACTCCCACATTACCTGGCTCTTACCTTAGACCAATAATTCTGCAGTACAGAAACATATTTTCTTATCATCCCACTCTAAGAACAGTAAAAATATCCCAGTTCTGTAGCTTTCTAAACCCTCCTAGATGACAGATGAGGTCCTCATGAACTCAAGATGCTGAGGATAAAATATCCTATACTGAGGATAAGCTTTATGTTAGGAGTCAGTGCTTTTCTGTGCTTCTGCGATGTGACAGAAGACAGTTCTACACCTGGCCCTGCTGAGCGAGAATACATCAGGCAACATCCAAATAGAGGTTCCATGATGGAAACAGAGCCCGAAGGCTAAAAGATACTCAAGTCGGAGATAAGGTTTTTGAGTAGCTGGTTACAAAGGAAATACATGGTGCAGGTTCAGTTATATCCAGATAATTTTTTCCAGTTAATGGTTTGAATATTTAGACCGGGTTCTGAATAAACTTATATCCGTTGGACATGGGTCAATGCATACACATTTCCTGTTATATTTTCCTCACGATGTCCAATGTCTCTTGTGTAATGTGTACATTATACAAGAGATAAAACTAGATAGAGACATTTAAACCTCTTCTAAACCAGGCAATGTAACTATTACTAGAAAGTACTACAGATGGCTGTCTAATTGAACCATGGAAAACATTATCACACCATTTCTCAATTTAGAGCTCATTATTCATTTGAGTTCAAGCCCATTTCATTACTGTTATAATTCCATACAAAATTAGAGCGAGTTTCAAATTTACACACCTGTGAAAGGGTATTTTGCAGTCTTCTGAACTACGTTTCATTTCCAGCCAGTCCTACCAGTCCACTGAAAATTGTTATTTATTTATTTTCTGGAGATTGTAGCTTAGTTATCAGGGCAGAAGCCCTGAAGCCAAGATGTTCATGCAGCCTTGGCTCTGTGGTCTAGAGCAAGCCACATATACTCCATGGGTTTCATGTTTACTTCTGTGCAAAGGGTATTGTGGGGGTTAATATTTTTACGGCACTTTTAAAGCTTTAGGTGAAAGGCACTGCCAAAACTCAAAGCATGACTTAATAATATGTATGTATACATATCCTTCCAGTTTATGTCTCAGGTATTCAGAGTGGGGATTTGAGTTTGTACATTATACAAATGTGGGTCTTACATTAAATGGCTGTAGGTCGACTCCAATAAATTAGGCTACGGCAGCTACTTGTTTAAAGTTCTTTTGCACCAGATTAACTGAGTGCCTGAGAGAATGACACTAGGTCACTCTCTTAAAATGGCTTAAATACCAGCAGAAGATTAAGAAACGGTGGGAGCGACTATATTTTGTTACACTGAAAGCATTACAAGCAAAGTGTATATAAGCAAAGTGACATTCAGTGGCAGATTGAATTGCATTACGATAAACTAAAAATGACAGAGAGGCTCAGTCCTTTGGAATAATAACTCTTGAAGATTTTTCCATTTTGATAATCAGTTGATTGACAGAAGAAGTTACAAGAAAATGGCTATGACTTTTTTAGTTTGTTAAAAAGCCGGGTTGTGACCTAACAGTTTCACCCTTACGACAATAGAGTTACAATCTGCAGCTTTGCTGGGTTTTATGAATCCTGGATCATTCTTTTAAAAATTATCTAATCCTTAACTTCACCAGCAGTGGCAGAACAGCAGCTGTAACCAAATACTCATCATACCAGACCATACATGACAGAGGAACATGAGCTACCTTTCATCTGGCTAGGATACTTGCAGTGCCGCCCTATAATTAACTGATACTGTGACTTTATTTAAGATCATATTTATTAAAATATAGTTGGGAGTTACTAGGTTCTCAAGGCCTTAATACCCTTAATACCTTCTGGAGTATCATAATGCAGAACCTGAGTGTGTGGGTTACTTTAATAGCATTTATAGAAACATGCATCAGAGAGCAGTCTTGTGTGCTGTATTAGTATAGGTGAAACAAGAAGTGGAATAGAAAACACCCAGGAGCAGAAAAAGCTGCTAGTGGCAATTTTAGAGGTAGCAAAACAAGTCTAATCTCAAGGGTTGCTCTAGTCAAGGTTAAGCAAGTACCAGTTTGTTGATAGTGTATCATTTCATTTGAGTGAGTGTCTTAATTGATATAGCGTAAGTGATATACTGGACAATTAAACATGAGAACTTGTGCTCTGTAGTAAATTTCCAGTATGGCTATGTGTGTGTTTTATGGGGTTTTTAATGAAAGACATGAATGCAATTAAATCTTCACTTAATGTGTTGAAGTTTTAATATATTACAGGATCAATTTCCAGCATTACACGTCACTGAATGACGGCTTTTTCTTTTTTTTTTTTTTTTTTTTTTTTTTTTTTTTTTGAAAGAAAAAGAAACTTGAGGGGTGAGAATAAACTTCCTAAGTGGCTGATATCAATGTAGAAAGGGAAATATTTTTTCTCCAGGTCTAGTAACATCCAGCTGAGAAGGAAATCTACTTTGTCAGTATACTATGAGCTAAGTCAATCAGCTGGCAGCTAGAAACCAGGTCACAGTGGTCTATAGCAATCCTGCTGCTGGATTGTATTCTCTGACAGAGAACATACATGGACAAAGGTACAGATTGTGTCAGCAGCAACAGCTGGCTGAAATAAGATTTAACTGCTTATTGGAACCAGATGGTAGGCTGTTAGAAATAGTCTAAAGCTGCCCTGGAGGAGCAGGAACGGGCTTGAGAGATGCTGCAGCAGGCAGGATCTGAAAGCAGCAGTGTAGAGACTTTGTAGGATGAACATGATGAGGCACTCATTCCTCATGTCTCCTATCTCTATTAGAAATGTTAAGGGCCGTGAGCAGAGGAGGAAGACACAGATTATAGAAACAGATGGAGAATCGGTGAGGCATAGAAATACAGGTGCTATGTGAACAGATGGAGTGAGAGAGAAAAAAGGAAAGGAAGAGTGCTAAGTCTGAGAGTCAGTGGACTCTGCCTATCTCTGGATGCACAAATTCTGCAGGTGTATAACAGTTCAGTCTTGGAGGGGTATTAAAAAATTAATTACATCCCTTTTTTTTCAGATAGCTCACTCCTTCCCAGTAGAGACAATAGTTTCTTCCCTGTGCCACATACATTAAAACAAGTTGATTTGTCCTTGAATACATCTGACTGCCAGAATTTTTTTTTTTAAGTTATCTTGTGGCAGAGCAGAACTAAATCAATATCACTGACTAAGAGCCCTAATCTGCTTAATATCATGGCAATGCCTTTTTCCTAACTCCAGAGAACATTAGTGTACAGATCAACGTTAAACACAATGGCAAAGCTAGAATGCTCTTGCTTTTAATCCCAAGGCTGGTAGTGTCACTGTCCTAAAAGACGGTGCCAGTAGAGGTATTCAATTTAGTTACCATCTAATAAACTTAGACTGCATTCACCAAATGCCAAATCCAACATCACCTTCCCATTGCACAGCAAACCACAATCTCACTGTCTGACATTAATTACATCAATTTCCCTTTTAGAGTAAAAGGACAAAAGATGGTAGTTGTTTATCCCAAAAGAGTTATTTGATGACTTAGAAAACTGTGAGGTAGCTCCTAAATTCAAAATTGCAGTACATTTCCTTTACTTTTGCTAATTCAGCACAGGGAAATGTCATTATGAATGACAACATTCTGAAACAGAACTGTCTCCGTGAAACCTGCAAGATTTAGCCTAACAGAAGTCCTCGCTGGTAGCAGTCTGGGGTTGTGAAACTGCCTTGGCTAGAAAACTTCTGATTGGCAGATTCAAAAGTTATACCCACCATGGCCAAGCTTAGCTAGAGAGGCAGCCTCTCATCAGTAGCTGGATGCAGAGTTGAGGCCTTTATCGATTGAGAACCAGTTCTGTGATTAACCATTCAACATGATTAAAATGCATACATGCCTGACATCCTGAAGGGTCACTTTTGAAATACCCTGTTTGGAGGAATTTACATTTGTAAGCGAAGCATGGCGTTTCCTTCCCTTTAGCATTATGTTTTCTTCCATCATGTTTTGGAAAATAAGGACTTAATATTCCAGGCATTACTTGCTGGATATCATTGATCATAAAGCTCTCAGCTTCTCTATTGTTGGAGAGAGTCTCTGGATTTTTCCTGCAGCAGCATGTCTATTTGAAAAATAGGATTGATAGGAAAGTTTATTTATCATTTTCTTATTAAATCCACAAGTTAGAAGGGAAAATATCTGTTAAGTCAACTAGTCTACCCTCTTTCAAGAGCAAGACTTCTCCCAGACATTTTACAATGTAAACTTTGCAGGACATACATACCTTGGATCCTCTGTGGGAGGAATCGGTTACGTTTTGAAAGATTGCTTCTAGAGCTCCAGCAGAGACATTGGAGACTGGGTTCATGATTTCAACTTCCATGTCTTGCCTACAGCAACATTTTCATACAAACCCCAGATACCACCCTAAACACCGGCATTGAACAACGTCAATGCTCAAGCCTTTTCTGGCGTGTAATCAAAATGAACGTGAATGCATACAAATGCAGCAGAATACACTGGGATCCCAAAATGGCATCCTCATGGGTGCCATCACCCTCATTTTCTGCATGTTATTTGGGTCACTCCATATAACCCTTTGCTTGGCCTTTGATTCTTTGATTCAGTTTTGTTATCTCAGTTTAGTTAGCTTTAGTTATCACTGATTTACATTAGTGTTTCATCATAAAATCAGAATGATATCACAAAGTTCTGCCAGTTGGCTGAGGAACAAAGCTGAATGCTTATTAGATTTTTGAGGGCAATAAGCAATAGAATACCGTTTTAGTAGATTTATGCAAGTCACGTAGCCCTGCTACAATAAGATGTCTCTTAAACTTTGGGAACACTGCAGGGTAAGGCATTCATTAAGCAGATTAAAAACAAATAGGAGGTGGCAAAAGACAATAGCAGCCATTTAAGGAAGGATCACAAGTTCTGTTGGACAGAGTCAACACTCTTAATGTTGAATCACTCTTGCACAAAACTGAGTGATTGAGCCTACTGCAGTGATGCTTGGAGCAGTGGCAAGAAGAAAACTGTCACTGACTACCTTGAGAACCAGTGAATAATTCAATGCGAACAATCACCAGCACCACAGAGGACTCCTGTCCTGAAGAAGCCTCTCTAGCAAAGTATCCGAAAGACATTAGTATATCTAGATAGAAAAGTAACAGAACCTGACCCTCTGTGCAATTATTGTTTTCACAGTTGCAAAATCCTTTTTCACTTGACTAGTTTATTTAAAGGAACTTATTCTTTGACTTAGGCAATACAGGCAAGAGCTGAAATCTTAGACAAAATTTTGCTTTCAATATTAACTCAAATATCAGAAAAGATTCTTGTAGATATGAGAAAAAACACTTGCCTATCTAACCTGTTTTTAAAAAGTGTTTCGGCCTGATACTTTTTCTTATATGATCCAAGAAGAAAAGAGACTAAACTCAGAGGACAAAATTGTTCAGACATTTTTTCACCTGTGCACAAATACACACAAGAAAATGAATCAAATCTGCAGTCACTAGGATGACAGATGCCCCAAGGTCTTGCTGACACTGGCAGCCATACAGGGGCAATCAGTATATAAGGACAACAAGTTCTTGAGCAATTCCTCCTAATGATGTAGGTGTAGAGATTAGTTCCTTTAATATCTCTGGCATGAAGTCTTGTCTTTTTTGCTTATAAACTGAGCACTGCAGAATCATCATAATACTGAATAATAATAATAATAATAACAACAATAATAATAATAGCTTGTTAGCAGGTTGATGAAAGTCCCTGAAATAGAATCCTGGAATCTTCCTACCCATATAATCAATTTTTTCCCCCAACTGGAGACAAAGCAACTTAATAAAAGGCTGAAAAAAGACCATTTCATAAGCATTTTACTATTTTCCATGAGCATGAAATTACAAAGGGGAAATCATACAGACTGTGAAAAATAGTCGAAAAACTATTGTAGTTTAAGGATGGTATATTAAACATTGAAATATGCATCTACTACTTTTAGGAAGGGATGTTCACTAGGAAAAAATTACTTCATTTCAGGCCTGTTCATTCTTTACATATTTAATCCAAGAAGATGGTGGGTTTATTTTAGTAGGTAAAATTACTAATATATTGTAATACACAAAAACAAGGACACTAAACATCCTTCATTTACTTAGGAACTGACTGAATGCATCAAAGCTGATATGTCATCAGAAACAATGCAATCCTGTATTAAAGGATGTCAGGCAAATAATCTGTTATGATACTATGACAGTAGCGTGAACTGTAAGTCATGTTGAATATCCCCAAGAGGAAGAGCCATGCAATATGAAAGAAACGGTTTTTTTAATAGCTCCTACTCATGGTAGAATGAAGCAGGCTCAGGGGAACCCCTGACTGCAAATCAGGGAAAGCTGGGGCAACTTTACAGGGATAAAAGACTTAAAATGCTTTCCGGGTCATGATCAGAATTAACCCATCCATCATCCCTAGGGCTCTTATACATGCTTCTTATCTCTGGTTTTGTGAATGGAAAAATTACCCAAGAAAATGACACCTACTTCTCTCTTTTCCTCCCTTTTGCTCAAGGGGTTTTCCTTAAAGCAATCTGCTAAAGTTTTCCCTAAAGCAATTCTTTATTCTATCGATATATAGCTCTAATCTTTCCAGATTGAACACTGCACTCTTCTGGCTATAGCGTTAGGAACAAACACTACACTTTTCTGGCCAGCTGAACTCATGAAGTGTGAATTGCTGGCATGGAGGTACTGTTTTTCACTACTTAATTGTAGTAATTTCCATTAAAACAGGAAAGGTGTTTGTTTGGTTTTAATATTTTAAGACTTCCCTTATGGCCTCACTCTGAGTATGTACATCCATGATACACAACTATAGGTAAGGATTTCTTCCTAGAATCATGACGGAAAAGATGCATTAAACTTACCTGTATTGATAGTATATCTAGATATCTATTTGAATTATTATGGAACTTGGATGTCCTAATCATGATCAGTCTCATTGAACTGGGTGCTCTAATACCTTCCATCCAAAAAGCTCTATTTTGCATCTCCTTTTCTTGTAACAAGGTTACTGGTAAAGTGGATACCTTGCAAATAATGCTTGATGTACCTGATTAAGCTGAGAAAAGTCATATAGGTTTGTAACTGTAACATTTTCTATGATGTTTGTCATTGTGGTATCCGAGACTGTCAAAAACCGTTAAGGTACAGGCTCTAATTTGTCTGCAGTGTTTGTAGTCATTTATATACTGTCAATGAGTTTAAAATTAGCCTGATATGCTGGTATTATTTTCACTAGCGGCATAAAAGTGACACCTGAAAAGCTAGTTCTGCTTCATCTAGCCTTCTAAATAATTAATTCTATAAGGAAGAATAACCATCCTCATTTGTACAGACAATCAGTCAGAAACGTGGCGTTACATGTCCAAATCCTCCCTATAAGGCAAAATTAAAACCAGAAACAGAACAAATTAACCTACGTAAAACCACAATGCCTGTGCAATTCTGTCCATCAGAATCTAGAGTCTGGAGGTCAGCCACAGAAGGAAAAGACTGGCTGGACTACACTTGCCCAAAAACTTTCTGGAACTCAATTCCACCTAACAAATACATACTGTCATAATGCAGTTGATCTTCTGTGTTTTGGCACCAAAACAGGATGTGGAGACCTCAGATTAGCCTTTTCCGTTTCAAGCATCCTGTTTAGATATAGAAAGGTGCAGCTCAGTTATGAATGTATTGATGGACAATTTCTATTTATTTATTTATTTTGGTAGTTTTACTTGCCACAAACAGTGAAGACAATGGCTATCTTTCAGCAGTATAGAGTAAAACTTGGAATTTCTTTTCATAATGTGCAGCAGAATCAGTGCAGCTGTGGTACAGTTATTCTTTCCATGACTCATGAATCAGTCATTCATATTTTCATAATGTCATATGAATTAAAAGATCTTAACTTTAGTTATTATTTTTAGTAGCGATTTCCTTCTCACTACCTATGGCATCCAGTTCAAAACTTCACTGTTACATTCCTTTCTCTTCAAAGAAACTGTATGTTTCTCCTTAACGTGTCTCCTTCATAATAATCATTGGTTTAGTTCAGTCCTTCAACCACATTTCTGAATGAATGGGAAGGCCCCCATTGGGATGACCCATGTTAACACCAAACGACTTAAATTGTGTTATTCATCTGCTTCTTGGCATTAAGAGAGGCATCGCCTTGTGCTCAAGGCAGTCCTATCGGTCGCAAGGTCAGCTAGGTATTTCTATCTATGTGACATGAATAGGCGTCACCAAAATGAGAGAAATGCCTAAGTTATAAAAGGCAAAGTATAGATGTCATGTTTATTTTGTGTTTCAGGCTTGTTAGCTCTAATTAGCTGCCAAGCCAATTAGCGTGAACAGACATTCCAAAATCCTCCCTGTAAAACCAGCTCAAGTACAGCAGCCAGGGACTGGGGAACTCCATGGCCGCTTGGTGCTGCCAGTCCCTTTCCGCTCCTTAGTGCAGAGGAGGAACAGTAACCTGGACACCTGTTTTTGCAAATGGATGAGGAAAAGATACAACATACAACAATGGCAACTTGAGTTTCATGTAACACAATGAGAGCCCTCTGCTGAGTCAGCCTCAGTGATCTGCAAATGGCTATATATTGCATTTCCTTTTGTTACCTCCTATTTATCGCAAGACATCCTGGGGGCTAAAGGGAAGGGACAGGATTTGCCCTGCATTTATTCTTCAGCTGAGAACCAGCACAGGGTTTATGTTTCCCTTAAACCTCAAAACAAGGATTAAGTGTGACTTGACTGCTGTTGGCCCAGCTGGTTCTTTTACAGAGAGGTGTGAAATTCATCTCGTCTGATCATAGCATAGTCTCCTTTTCCAACAGCTATTAACTAACTTCTGCAGAATGAACTCACTTTTGCAGGAACAGCTGCAGCAGCAGTATGTGGGGAGACAGGAGGAGAACCCAGGAACTTTACAAGTTCTTTTAAGTTCTCCCGAGGCTTAGAACTGGTTTAGGGTGATTGTGCTTTTCCCATTTTTAAAGCTGTTCCAGCTTCTGGCCTTTATTAGATTTTTGTATTGTACATTTTGTTATATTTATATGTATGACAATATTTCAATTATATTCCCTTTGCTGAAAAACTAAAATTCTAAAATTAAAATTATTACCTGTTATGTTAAGTATAAGACTGTTGTACTCAGTTATTTATCATATAGTAGAAGCAGGTAGTCATACCTTCTGCAGGGTACGAGCATACAAATATGCTTTTTTAGATGGTGTTTGTTTATTCCCTAAAGCTATGAAAACAAGTTGGAGGCTAGGTCTGGAAGTCCTCATTTAATATTTCCAGTAAAATCAGTACAGTAACATAGAGAGCCCTAAAGATGAAAAGAAATAACTAAAGACGACTCAAGGGGAATTTGCTATGACAATGGCTCCTGAACAGAGTAAAAAATTTTTAAAAACCCCATCACTTTCATATCAGAAGGGAAGTATGACATGGAGTTGAGGTCATTCTGAAATTAGACCCCCTACACCAAAGCTTTCAATGAGGCCACCTGCACTAGAGCTTTCAGTAAAGCTGCAACAGAGCTTTTGTGAACCCAAGCTTCACTGTAACCCCCAACATCTGTAGAAAAATATGAGAAATATTCTGTCACTCACAGCTGGAAAATAATGAGACATCTAGGTAACCTACACAAAACAGCAGCACCAAGCGCAAACTAAGCAGTTGAGAACACCAGTTCTCAATTCCACTTGTGGATTCCCAATTTGAACATCTTTCTATGTATGTGCTGCATTGGCACATTTTACTATGTAGAAGTACATGGAAGAACACATGCTGTTCTACACCCGTTAATGAAGCTAGTCAACTTTCCACATCAGGACTCCTCTAACATCTCACCAGCATGACACTCCTGGTATGTATCACTGCAAACATGTGAGCTGTTAATTGCCACAGTGCAAGATTTCCCTTGGAGAAGAATTCCCTTGGCGAGATTTGTCTGCAGAGCCCATTCTGTGTTCCTTAAGAGACAGCTGTTAGAGCAGATGACAAAATCTGAAAACAAATTGAGACAAGCATGGCTTTGATATGTGGAATTGCTCTTTTAAAAATGCCAAGTGGTTTACGTTACAGCATAGCTGTAGAGGTGGAGCTCCTACGAGACTTCAGGGCCTGCATTTGGCACACACCCCGTATACTAATTCACGGAGATACAGCTGGGAGCAAGGGGTTGTTGGATATGTACTACATCTATGTTTTTAAGGAATGTAAGTTGTGTCGCCAAAAATATCAGTTTGTGAAGGTATGCAGGTCGCTCTGAAAGTGCTACCTCCTATTTATTTCCACGGAAACTACAACAGACACAAGAGCACAGTAACACTATTTGATAGGGCAAATTCTCAGCTACAAAACACTGGTTTTCGACACAGTCACCACCACGGGCTGTGCATTTTCCCCAGCGATGAACAAGAGCCTGCGTGCCGCGCTCGTAACAACCTGCGCCAGTGGAGGGGACCCACTGTCACTGTCGCCACTGCTGGAACGCACCACCCACCCACCCTGTCACCGTGCTGACACCCACGGTTTGGTCTCCATAAACATTCAGGAAGTGTCGGTGGATGTCGATGGGTGCAATTTTTTCACTTGGAGGAATTCAATTCCACACCTCTGCTTCACACACACTCCCATGTCAGATGCCACGGTGTCAGACTGCAGCACTGCTGCCGTCTGCCACGCGGCAACAAGGTTTAATGGGATATTGGTAGGAAGGTTCAACCTCTACTGCCACACCACCAACAGCCGCCTCTGACATCGTGGGCCAACAAAATAAAATAGGAGTGCGTGTGAAGCATGACAGTCACTGTCACTGCTGACCGTTTACGGAGACGAAAACTGTGGGTGTCAGCACAGTGAGGGGGTTGGTGGTGCATAGTTTTGATATCCCACTTCTAAATGGACAAAAATAGTTAATGAGTGAAAGAGGTATTTTTGCGAGCAGGCTGCTAGCTTTGACATTTTTTCACTAGTGATTCAAGAAAAGGAGACTGTAAATTACACTGTCTGCATCACAACTTTTTGGAATTTCAACCAAGATGAAAAGACAAAATTTTCAACCGAGCTCACACTCCAGCATCTCCCACTAAAAACAAGTCCAGCTCTGATTCTAGGAGCACAACTTTTTAAATTTTCCCCAAATAACTTAATAATTAATGTGAACTAGATATCTTAATACCTAATACCCCTGGTATTAATCAAATTCCTAAACACAGAGCAATCAGTTGTAATTTGAAGTCACAAAAATTAATTATTGTCTTAAATACATTCTATAAGTGTCAGTTAATTTGTATAATGCTATGATGATTTTAAGGCTTATGGTGTGGGATTGTTTCTCTTGCAGTGTCTAGCATATTTTAGTCTCAAATGAAACCAAGTGAATAACAATTATGCTAACGCAGGAAAGAAAATAAATTAACAAACTTTTTTAGCTCTTGTTTCTTTAAGCCCTGCAAAACCGTCCTATCTTTTTAATGACAAGAGGGAATATTTTTCATCATGCATAACTGTACTCAGTGCTTACAAGTGAAGTACACACATCTGTTTATTTCTTTTTGAACATTCAGTTCTGAAGAAACATGTTTTGCCACTAAACTTACCAAAACTAAAAAAAAAAAATTTACAGAGAATCTGAGGCAAACTCTTAGCCTTATACATGTTTTAACACTGCTTTAGATTGGAACAAATGTAAAAAAAACCCAAAAAACAAAACCCACCCTGAAAATAGTATTTTGCCTTCAGAAGGTAACTTTGTGGAACCATCCATCAGACTAGAACCAGCTTGTGCCAAATCAAATGCTGAACAAGGTTTGCAATGTCCATAGTAAGTTAAATACAGTCCAAAGCAGAGTCCCTAATAAGCTAGGCTGTGCTTACAGCAGTCTTAATAGCCTATACATAGAAAATGCTTTTAGACATTTTTTTAGACAGTTTTCAGATCTTGATCCATTGATTTAATTTCCTTTAAACATTGATTAGTTTCATTGCTTAATAGGAATGGAAATCACATACTGGATTCCTCTGGCTTTCAAATTTTGCCTGCATAATGCTCCAGAACTTTTCTAAAAGATGGATTTGACTGTTGACAGCCTGTGCAGTTTCACAGTCAAGACAAAAAAACCCTTTTGGTGTATTATACCTGGTGTATAATTAAAATTTAGTCCATGCAGGTTTAGGGATCGCATTTTGCTGCTGGTCCTTGTGTATTAAGTAGTAAGTGACAGAGATTGGATGTTAACACACGGCATAAGCAGTGGTGACAGGTCTGTTCATAACAAAGAACGGGGAGGCCCTCAAACTTTTGATCCATTACTTTCCACTTGTGCATCACTCTGACTTGTGAGCAAGGCTCCGAGTGAAACAGCAGGCGTCCCCGCGTACTGCCGTCATTTATTCTCCCTTCAGCTGCCGTGCTTAGGGAAAAACATAGCTGTAGCACTGCACGTGATACAACCATGCAGGACAACGAAAAGGCAGCCCCAGCCTGGCTTTGGCTGGGTAGGGTGATCCCAGTCTGTCCGGTGAAGATCTCTGGCTCTTTGCAGTCTGCTTCCTCCTCCTTGAGTGCCTTTAACCAAAGGAGAGACAATATTTTTTTGCCAGGGAGACAATTACTGCTTTCAGCCACATGGCTTTCTCCCAGCTATCGACTGCACTACCTTCAAAACAGGATAGTGTCAGAAAATTTATGTACCACATTTAGGCTCAGTCTTCCATTTGCAACATAAGCCATAACAACTGGAGAGACTCGGGTTAATGACAAAGAGCTCCACTTAGAGTAATTACTCAAAATATGCTCCCAAGGACTTTATTTGACAGCCTATATAACAAAATTAGAGTATTTATCTTAAATGCTGCCTAGAAAGAATGGTTCCCTATTGTAAATATAAAGCATTTCCCTATTTCCTCAAGAGAATTTGTGAATTAATCCTCCCTTACCTTATTCCTTCTGCAATCAATGTTAGAAATAGTATCTAAAGCAAACAAATTATATTGCTTACTTTTCTTATTTGCTCAACTGATTGTCAAGAAAAGTTGTTCTCAGCTGGTAATGTAAGGAAAATGACTATATCTAGAAGACAGAAAATATCACTAGATAGCAGATGGAAAGCATTGCTTTTTAAAGGCACCTGTTCCTCAAGAGACATTTCAGCAGTTAAATGATTTAAAAGTCTCAGTAATGCAGTGATGTCTGACCTATGCGTTTCCCATTGCTTGACACACAACAGTATAAAATATAACAGCAAATGATGAAGCGCAGTGCTGAGTAGGAAAGACAACCCATGTAGAAAGAGTCTGGAGCATTTTGGCTGACTCGTAACTCCATGCTATTACAAGCATTTTAATCAGAGAGTAATTGTTACAAACATAAAATGTGCATGGAGCCCGATGGTCACTTTCTACTAACTGACCAAAATCCCAAAGTTACAAACTTGAAGTGATTTCATGTGTAATAAATTCTCGTACTGATCTCAGTAGTGGTAATGATGACCAGCCACACAGATTTTTTTAAGAAAAACTTGGAAGCTATTAGAATTATTGGTATCAATGTTGCAATTTCTGCCTATCTTATTATTTTAAATATTGTTGCAGTATAGGAAAAACTTCTGAAACACAGTTTTCAAGAAAATTTCTTTCTCAAGTGACTTGCAACATGTGCAAACATGCTGTTTGATATCAGTAGAAATGATAAAGTAGTAAAGTAGTAAATGAGCTTTTTTGTTTAATTATTGAAAAGATGCAACCCTGGTAGCCCTGGAAGGGATATTCCCTGCAAAACAGACAATCCTTTAAGACCATTTCCCTCAAGGTTCTCTTTTGAGAACAAGTGTTCTTTTTTTCCTTTTTTGTTTCATTAGAAAACGAACTTTAACCACAACATCATCTCACGGAGTACCTCAGACTTTGAACTACTGAGTCAGTGATGTCAAATCTTCAGAAATAATGGTTAGGCCAGCTTTGAAGCAATGATTGAGAGTGACAGTTTCTACATCCCATCACCAAACCCCTTCAGGTCAGCAATGCAAGCTTACGTCCTGAACCATCTGCTGCAGGAGAAAAGCCTGCTCACTCACAGTCCTCACTTTTTCTCCCGCTCCAAAGGAAGAGGGCACCTGAAGATGGGTCTTAGCAGCCAGCACTGCCCTTCTCTGAACAGCTACAGAAGACTCCATGTTCACATAAAAGGTGATGAGAGAGTAAAGCTGCCTGTTCAACTGTGGCAGTAGGAACTGTGTGCCACCGTTGTACCCAGTCCTGAATTTTTACCACATACTTGCAGAGGCCAGATCTGCTCTGGTGCGCTGCCTGCTCTTCCAGAAGGGAAGCCTTTAATCCTATTACCCTGTGGAGCCGGCTACTTTCAGGCAAGAGTCATTACAGTGTTATCTGTGATTAGCACTCTCCTCCTCCACCGAGCCTGCATGCTCTCCCTAAGGCAAAACAAAGAGTTTGTCTCCCAGGGTTTCTTGTGTCATAAAAAATAGAGCTAAAAACACCATACTCAGTCATTTTGTACATTCGAGTAGTGTTCTGTGCAGCATGTTTGAGCTCTTTGCACAAGGCAATTTCAGACTCTAAGGCATCTGTTCCTCAAGTAATGGATCTAATTGAAAAAAAGACATTTCTCCTTTAATCTTTACAAGGACATTGGAGTGCATTCCTCCTCTAGAAAACAGAAGTTAATGGTTCTCTCTTTTCAAAGGTACATTTGATTATTCATTTTATATGTTTGAAAAGACTACGTGTGCATAGTCTGAGATGTAATATTTGATTTCTAGGCCTCTGTCAGAAACAGCAGTTAAGATCATTAGACATTTTCATTTAATCAAGAAGGCTAAAACGGGATAGCCCTAATGGACACCCTGTCACATCTTATCCGTCTTAAAAAATACATCTCTCATAGTAAACACAGAGGCTCTAAAATAGGACAAGGTGCCTCACTCCTCTTTGCTTGCCTTTTGGCTAATCAAAATGAAGTCATTCAGATTCTACAGACTCTAGTCATAGTATCTTAAAAAGTGAAATCTCAGCCTTGGAACACCTGCCAAGAAAGGAGAACAAAATATTGTGGGGAAAGACTATGTAAAGGGATTCGACAGCCTCAAATCCCTGAGAGACCTATTATTAGCTGACAGATATAGATTTCATTTCTGCCAGAAAAATTTCAAATATTAGGAACACTTCATCATTAGCAGGAGAGCAGAAAATAAAATATAGTGACTTGTACCATATATCCTGTTTGAAACAAAACAGATACTTTAACCAAAACCTGTTCTCAAATTAGAAGTGCAATTCAATATAGTCAAGACAGATTATGGAGAGTTTGCCAATTTATATCTCAGAGGAAAAGTAAAAATTTTAAACTTTCCTAATAATAGTTGTTTCTCATGAATAAGCTAGGTTGGCCAAGCAGGCCTCCCAAAATTAAATAGGTTGAACCAGGAGAGGAGACAGACCATGGTATGACTAAATGTTTTTCTACAAATGACTGGAACATTTTTTGGGGGGAACGTTTCAATGAAAATGGCAGAAAATAAGAAATTAACTTCAGGGTTTTTTCTGTTTCTTTTCACCTTTTGTATTTATTTAATCTTTCCCCTCATAGAAAAGAAGCATGGAGAAAAAGAAAGAAAACAGCTTTAAAAACCTAAGTGCCAAAAATGTTTATAGCTGAAAACAGTTTAATGAAAAAAAAAAACCCAAACAACAAAATCAAAGTTTGAGAAAAAATGTGTCTCCCCCTATAGCTCTACTTATATGGAATCCAGCAATGTTTTCTGCTCACATGAAAAACACCAGCATGATGGGCTTCCTTTCTCACTAGTAAGGAGTTACCAGGACTAACAGGAGGAGGGTGAGGACAGGGCGTAGTTCCAAGGGTAGCAGGACTAGCAATGCTTTATTCTGCAGTCTCTCCTTCGGTCAGAACACTAGCAGGGTTTCCCCTCTCTAGACCTATAATTTTGCTTCAGCTGTAGAAATTAGCTTTTCTGAAAGATGCTTTTCATTTCTGTCAGATGAGGATGAAGTCAGACAACTGTTCATAAAAGTGATTTGAGAGAGACCGTGATTTCAGGCAACAGACACGGACAGCATAGTAAGCCATCTTTCCTTAGGAAACCAGACTATAGAAAACTAGACGAATGGTCAATGACAGTACATACATTTTCTGCAAACCTGAAGGCTGTGAGCCACCAGTAACTGCTTATATATGAAACTGCTTTGAAATGAAAATGCACAAGGAAAAGTTTAAAAGCCAATGAAACATTTTCAAAAATGCATACAAAGAATTTTATAAGAATTCACATTATTCTGACACTCCATCTTTGCTGACAGCAATGTTAAATTGAATAGATGGAAAAAAGTAATTTAATCATTTAAGACCAATTATTCAGTAGCCAGAAGCAAGGAGGACACATGTAAGGGACTAAGCTACAAGAGTCATAGACTCAAGCTTTTGTTCCCTTCCTGGCCTTGATCTTGTCCTTTAGCAAGATCTTCACTAAACAGCACTTTTCTTGCCTTTCTCTCTGTCCCCTTAACCTTCTCGACCATTTAGACTGTAAAGTATCACAATCCTAAAGTTACAGGCATACTTGAGGATTGTGATCTATTTGCTGTCTCTCATACTTCCTTCTAATTAGGCAAGGTTTTTAACAGAGTTACACCTCTGTAAATCTTAAAGTCCTTAGATTTCCGTGTTGTAATGAACAAAAAAAAAGTCTTAAAGATTTTATGAAGAGTTACTTTACATGAAGGGATGAATAATTCAAAAGCAGAATTCAAGCAGTGGTCATACTCTGGTTGCAGTAATCAGCAAGGATCTTTGAAAATGCCCTTAGTGTTTTCTTCCTTCAATCCTATGTAACACATTCATATTTTATTTTCTATTCTCTGCATTCTACTTCTTTGTTTTTCACATGCATCAACATACAGCAAATAAATATAAGAGATTTCTGTCCCCCCTCCCCCCCCCCCACCAAAAAACTAGAAAAAACCGGGAGACGGACA
>NW_010422892.1:27013-31073 GCF_000710305.1 Buceros rhinoceros silvestris
GCCCCCCCCCCCCCCCCCCCCAAAAAAAATATGACAAAACAGGGAGAAGGAAGGCGGTTTTTATTTACTTTGGAGTTAGAACATATTTCTCTGGCCTTCTGCTTGGGAGGTGCATCTTAAGGAAACAACTAAACTGCCTTGTTCTTTTTCTTCATGTTTTTATTTGTAAGGTATTCCTCAAGCTTTCACGGCTATTCCTCTTTTGTGTCTCGTGCTTTCTCTCTTTCTGTGCCCTTCTCACAGAGAAAGGGAAAGGTGCTGATGTATTCCGGAACAGTTATCAAACAGGTCCAAACCTAGGCATCAGTATGGTGAAGCTGAACACAGAAAGCTATAGTGTTCTTTAACAGGGGAACAAGAAACCCACTCCCGGGACCTCATACAGATAACAAAAGAACAGCTAAAGGATAGAGTGCCCTATAATGGAGGGATAGACAAGACAGGACTACAGCATAGCTCAGTCTCTGATGCGTAACTTCAATCAGACCTGACTTAAGGAAATCAAGTGCTTAAATGCCTGCACGAATGTTGTCAGCGTCATGGAATAAAGAGAGCAGAGGGTCTGAAGGAACTGGTATGGCTATGGAAGGAACTGGTTGAGTAAACAGCCAATGCACAGGAATTCAAGGCAGGATGCCAAGCTGGGGTAAGACCCTTCCCTATAAAGCTTCACACCAGTCATATCACCAGCTGTTAATAAAAAAATAAAAGAGAGAAGGGGGCAGTTTTTATAATAGCAACCATAACATAATGCTTTTCCTCTCCCCTTCAGCTTGATTTGCTAAATAAATGAATAATTGGACTGTAAAATATGGCAGAAGATTATTAAAGGCTATTAGCATGTGAAATGAGCTCTCTGCTGGTGTAGTTCTAACCCTGTGTAGTGAAAATCTGTGTAATTCATATGGGTCTGATGGATAATTAGTTCTCAGTGCTGCCAGAAGTCTCTGATGTATGAGAAATCAGACAAACTTTCAACAAGCTTTCTCCTGCCACTTCTTTCCCAGTCACAACAGTGTGTTCCAGTTACACATGTAGAGACACATTCTGCAAGGTTAAAAGCCAGTCCAAAGGCTTTTAACATAAGTAAGGCAGCAACCCAAATGGCTTCCTATACTGCTGTTTTATCCTGGCTCCAGCCCGAGCTCCACTTCCTGCATTCTGCTGGGAAAAGCGCTGGAGCCTGCTGACAGGCTGTGCTGCACGCAGCTTATCCAGATCGAATGGAGAAAAGTTAAAAGTTCTCACGAAGGCATCAAATATGGGCAAACTTTGTCTTGAGGGCTCTCTGCTGCTTGGCATAAGTCTAGAAAAACATACCCTTCACACTGTGGTAGTGTGAGTTTTGTTTTGCCGCTGAGTTTTGTTCTGATGTATCAAGCTAAGACTCATACAATGAAGTAGAAGCAGAAACATAACGCACAGAGCCCCGCGCTTCCCGTCACAGCTCTGAATGTAGCAAGACATGGGAGTCATACCTGGAACCAAGAGCATCCAGACTCAAAATCTCCAACTTGACTTGGTTCCTGGTTACCAGGTTCCCCGTTTTGTTCTTCCATTCTGAGGCCAAGGCAGGCAGGAAGCCAGCAGTGCTCCATAAAACCTGGCTAGCACTTTGCACTTTTAACTTTTTAAACAACTGTTTTAGTTGTTAACCTTCATAAACAGGTTAAAAAGAAAATGAAAAATGAGATTAGTGAATAAGGTGGCATTTTTTATGTAGAATTATTTTTTTTCTAGCTTCTGTAGCCTGGGGAATTGCTCTCGGACACTCACTATTCAACTACAGTTCTGTACTGTGAGAATAATATTAATTTAGGCTAAAATACAAGTTTACATTTTCTAGACTGTGACAAAATCTATGTGGGAAATGTTCCCACTGATAGCTTCTGTTGCTATGCCAGCAAAGGAGCCCACACTACAGGTCTTCACGTTCTACCATCTACCAACAATACTCTATGGCCTTACTGCAATAGACAAAGCTCCTGAGCCCCTGTGGAGCCAAGTCAGTAAGAAGCCATCCAGATGTACGTGCTGTTTCAAAACCTTCCATCTGCCCTGCAGTCCGAATGTATAAGCTAGCGCTTTGGAGCCCCTTGGAATCCATAAACTGCTCACTGTGTAGACAGCGCTGTTTTACCTGTTTCTGGGTAGTTTCACCTAGTAATTTTATAGACAGTGCTGTTTCACCTTTTTCTGCATTCTGCTTAAGTCTTTGGGTATTCAATGTGTAAATGCATCAAAACATAAACTGCTTAAAGGAAAAACAGGTCATAAATTAAACCAGGATCAGGTAGAGATTTACATGAACCAAAAGCACCTTACAAAATATAAATTAAGCAAGAAGGAGACCATGACAAATTACAAAGGTTCTAAAAAACCTGAAAATCAAAGAGGAAGGCATTTTACTCTGTGAAGTCAGCTAAAGGACCAGCAATACGGCTTGTTTCACAGTAACCTCTCTGGTTGCCATTTCACCTTCTTTTTGCTGATATATGTGTGTGCGTATATACATGTACACGCATTGGTGAAGCAGCTGAGATTTTTCCAAATTCAGCTGGACAATGTTTGTTTATTTTACTATTCCAATCTCTTGCACTGTGTAAACATTTGGTTTTGGAATATCTAGAAGGAAAATTTCCCAAAAGACAGTAATGCATCAGAGTGACATGTGTCAACAAACCTTTGTAATCCCTAACATTGATGTACATTGTGTGGTATATCTAAGGAACAAGAGGCATCAGAAAGTGTTCTTTCTTATCTGGCATAAACCTATTTACTTGAGTTTGAGGACATGAGAAGAAATAGGAGCATAACTGAGGAAAGAGGAAGATTTCAACTGAATTTGCAGCCTGCTGGAGATCCGAGTTGCCCTAAAGGGCTGCTTTGTCCCTTCCTCTTGGCATCGGTAATCAAATGGCTGTATGGTTCAGGTCTTGCATCCTACAATTTGTAACTTGATGTATTTGATAGCTACCCAGCACTGTGCTGCTACCATGCTATAAGATTTATGGAGGCTACTACCATCCACAAGTTGTCCATTCATACATCTCTCTTGCTTTTTTATTAGGATGCACTGGGCTTTTTTTCATTACACATGATATATTTTAACACTTGTGATAGTAGTAGGTAATTACGTACGTCTTTCTTCCCCTGTCCTGGAATATAGCTGCTCTGGGAGTTAGTTCCTTTGCCTCAAGTTGCAAGTTTTAGTATAATTCACATTCTCAACGTTTTGTTGGGAATATAAACTGTGAAGCTTACCCGTACATGACAGAAATACAGATTTGCTATATGGAATCATCAGTGTAAATCAAAAGTTGCACCATTCCACCAATCTATCATATTGCTTTAAGCCCTTTTCTTTGGTTGAAAGTTATTCCTTCTAACTTTTAACTCATAAAGCTAATGTATGCAGTAAATTACTGGAGAATACCTCGCAGGATGGATTATCCAAGAGCAGCCACACTCTTGTGTTCATGCCAGTCATCTCTGTTCTACATTCCCTGCCGCTCATTTGCAAGCATTAAGCTGGTACTGTAGGTTCATGCAAACATTCACAGAGTGAAATTCAGCATCTGCTAGCCGTGTAGCTGCTGCATACCGATTCAGCTGGAAAACTTGCTCAGGAAGCTAAATAAAAATTCAGGCAGTGAGCCCACACTGAGCTCCAGTCTGCCACAGCTATGTTGACTGCAGTATTCCATTTCCATAGTTTAAAGTTAGTTTCTTGGTGTGTTGTATCTCACAGCAGTGTTGATAATGTTCTCGTGGACATGTGGAGCATAGAAGTACAGGACTATAGGGCAGCAAGTGCAGGACCCAAGCCAGGACTCCCCCTTTCAGACAACCGTACAGTAAGTGTCTATCTAGTTCAGAGTCACACATCTATTCCGAGCCTATGGCGGAGGTCGCAGACCAGCCCCATAAAGGTACCGTAGTAAAAGACAGAGCATCAATCATAGTGTGCCTCGTGAAGGGAATAGGAGGCATCAAGAGATTAATAAATAAAACTTGTGTTGTTTATTAAAATAAATAATATATTTATTATTCTTTATAA
>NW_010422893.1:0-16720 GCF_000710305.1 Buceros rhinoceros silvestris
TGACATTTGAGCATGTGCCTTTTGTCAGCACCTGCAGCCTCCCAAGCTCATTCTCCTTAGCTCTTCTCCTCTGGTGGGATTTCTACGCTGCTTCTCTCACTCCAGCTTTGCCCTGGAGTAGAGGTGTAAAAAATGCTAGAAATATCTCTGGTCCTGCTAGCCCTACACAAAGAAAACCTTTTACTTCCCTATTCAGGAGTTTTTATCAGGCATGTCATAGAATCATAGAATGGTTTGGGTTGGAAGGGACCTTTAAGAGCCCTAGTCCAACCCCCCTGCAGTGATCAGGGACATCTTCAACTCAATCAGGTTTCCCAGGTCCCCATCCAACCTGCCCTGGAACGTTCCCAGGGATGTGACATCTATACCACCTCTCTGCACAACCTGCGCCACAGTTTCAATTTCCTCATTGTAAAAAAAGATCTTCCTTACCTCTAGTCTGAATCTCCGCTCTGTTAGTTTAAAACCATCACCCCGTGTCCTGTCATAACAGGCCCTGCTAGACAAACTGTCCTCGTCTTTCTGATAGGTCCCTTTTAAGTACTGAAAAGCCACAATAAGGTCTCCCTGGAGCCTTCTCTTCTGCAGGCTGAAGAACCCCAACTCTCTCCAGCCTGTCCTCGTAGTGGAGGTGCTCCTGCCCTCTGATCATTTTTGTGGCATCCTCCTGTGGCTCCTGCCCTCTGATCATTTTTGTGGCCTCCTCTGGTCCCTCTCCAAGAGGTCCATGTCTTTCCTGTGCTGATGCCTCCAGGGCTGGATGCAGCACCGCAGGTGGGGTCTCACCGGAGTGGACTAGAGGGGGAGGGTCACCTCCCTCGACCTGCTGCCACGCCGGTTTGGACACAGCCCAGGATACATTTGGCCTTCTGAGCTCTGAGTGCACATTGCCGGCTCATGTCCAGCCTTTCATGCACCAGGACCCTCAAGTCCTTCTCCACAGGGCTGCTCTCAATTCCTCCGTCCCCCAATTTGTATTGATATGCGGGACTGCCCCGACCCAGGTGCAGGACCTTGCACTTGGCCCTGTTGAACCTCATGAGGTTGACACAGGCCCACTTCTCCAGCTTGTCCAGGTCCCTCTGCATGACATCCTGTCCCTCAATGTCTCAACCTCACCACTAAACTTGGTGACATCTGCAAACTCAGTCCTACTGTCTGTGACTGATGAAGACACTATAGAGTACTGGCCCTTGAGGGATACCGCTCATTTCCTTATTCTTACCTAGCATTGCCACCTAGATTTGCATCTCAGGATGAAGAATTTGTAACAGAAATGTACAACAAAACTCACAGTGATATGGACCTGCTCTGTGTCATATGTCCTGTGACCCACTAACTACTCAGTATATAAAATAAGAAAATTAACACAATTATCTTTATATGTCACTATGGAATGTAAAAAAAAAAACCACCCAACCTGACACAATCTTCTCTTAGAATATCCAAATATGAACTTAATGTCTCCAATCCATTTCACTAAAGCTGTCTCGGGGGCAAAGATGACAACAGTGGAAACCAGGTTTTAATGCCAGCCAACTGATTTAGCTCAGTATTAAAAGTAGTAAAAGGTATGTTAGTCTGTAGCCTTCTTTCTGTCAAGCTTCAAGCACTGGCTCCTGCAGTCTAAGTTCTTTAAAAAACCACCAGGAAATATGGCAAGTTGGTTAAGCTATTTTCCCCAGTACTTGATATGCAGCTGTACTGGTTTTTCTAGGGAGAGTATGTCCAAATCTGAAGGCTTTCAAAGCAGAAGACTGGGTGTCTAACAGAACAAGACTAGCAAGCTAAAAAGCTTATGTACCTCATTTAAAAAAATTTTTCCTTTGGATTAATAATTTTTTGTTGTGTTTACATTACTGTGAGAAATTGTACCTTTTGCGTTTCTGATCTCTCCCTTGCTTGGCTTACACTCTCATCCACTTCTGTCTCAGCAATCCCTGTTGTTTCAGGGACTTCGGATCTTAAGCTCTAAGCAGCACCGTATTTTCTACAAATGGCCTTTCTAAAAGTGATGTGTGCAACATATCACCATGAACCTGTTCCACGAATGGCAAAAGTCACTGCCAGACAAACAAAAATTCACTAATGACTAGAAGTTAATAGATTTCCACACAGTTTGGAGAAGCATAGGTTTCATTTGTTTTATTTACTAGACAAGAATCATCACATTATTTTACTGGTCAAATTAAAAAATTAAATGCACACATTCAAAGCACTTGAACACATTTATCACTGAAAACAGAAACTAAACCCAGTGTTGTTCAGATCAATGAAGCAGCAAAGGGCCAGCACTGTGTTCAGGACACTGGCAGCAAAGCACTTTTCTGTAAGGTTCTGCAAGTTGCACAAGTACATCTTCAGGCACAGATTTGGGTTTGGCATTACCTAAGTTTTTTAATGACAATATTAATTCATCACACAACTGCTGCTGTGAAAGAACCACCACAATTATTAAACCGTATCTCCCAGTACACAAACAAAATAAACTGCTTTTAAAAAAATAACTGAAATAAAACCCATGGAAAATATATAAAAATAGTATAATTGTATTTTCAAACCATCCAGTATTTCTGGTATGTTTCTGAAGTGAACTGTAACCATTTGCCTTGTTGAAGAAAAAGATGGGAGGCAGAAACAACAAAACAAGTTAACATCTATGAATCTGCTTTCTTGTATCTTATTTTATGAAACTGCAATGGAGAGTTATCTAGCCTTCCCTTTCTTCCAACAGCCAAAGGTATCACAGAATAGAGGATGACAACTCGCTACTGTTCTTCTTCAGCTACTGTCTGATTCAGCTCGACAGTAAAGCTATTTCTAGTTTGAAACATACCAAACATTTAACCTTAGCCATCTTACACTTTATCAAGCACAATAAAGATTATAAAAGTTGTCTTATACATTATCATCTGTCAGTGTTTACTCCATTCTTTAAAGTTTGTAACAGTTTCGAAGGCATTATAACCTCTGGAAGTTCAAAGTGATACACTCTTCCTTGTGAGCACTCAAACTTTGAGGTCCACCCAGGCTGTTAGTGCTTTGGCAGGATGACCGAACACTGGACTGTTGTCTGAAATACAAAATCAAAGCAGATGAATGCTTCCTCTGCCAATGCAGAGTGGAATTGCTTTTCAGCACCAAGGCAGACTACATAGCTTCCACTCTGACTGCAAACTGGTGTAACTCTTTCCACGCACATAGGACTTTCAACTTCCTTGAACGCCATAGAAGTTAAAAGAACTACAGGGAGGGCATACCCTTCCACAGTTCAAGGACTTGTCATTACAACTTTTCAAACCTATGTAACAGGCTTACTGGTATTGAGAATAACAGTCATATTGCAGAAACACTAAAATCAGGATTTTAGGCTCACAGGCTACAAATTAAAACTGTGCAGCTTGCTTTTCATTTTTAAGGCTAGCATACTGGCTTACATGCACCAAATTTGCAGAAAGCTCTTAACGAATATAATCAGAATGCTCTGAAAATAAGATTTTAAAAAGTGATTTCTAAGTTTCTTCATCAATTTTTAAGAAGTACAGCTATTGAGAACAGATACCCTTCTCTAAAGGTGCACTGACTAGGACCGAACAAAATACTCATGTTATGCAGGGACAAGCAACTTTGATATCAACCACATTCAAGAAACATGTCAATCTCCACTATTTTGAGATGTTCTCAGCCTGCAAGGACCACAGTGTGTAGACCAATGCAACTACAGCTGAAGTGAAGCCTTGATGAATTTTCCCCCTTTACCTTATATACCTGACACAAGTCATTCTAGTCACGTAAGTACATTCACTGATTTAATCAAGATATTTTTTGAGGAAGAAAATAACTCATATTCACAAGCTCAGAGCTCTACTGTCAGTTTCAGTTTGTGACAGACTAGGAAAAAATGACTGGAAAATGTTAACGTTTATGCCTTCCACTTGTTAGCTACCAAACATATTGAAGTCCAAGTATGTCAATGATGAAGTGGGCTGAAACACATCTACAGATGCCTTACCCAGTATGAAGTATCCCATGGTATTCGCTTACCACAGGCCTCTTACCAAAGCACATTATTCCTTGAATCAGAGGTCTGACAAATGTAATTTCACATAGGTTAGTACAGAAGTTCAAAAAAGACAGGTATCAGCAGGTTTCCTCACATAGTCAAGAAGTCTACCTAAGCACTCACAGAAGCTTTGATGCCTTACCATAAGCTGATCTTCTAATACCCACGCTGTATGAAAAATCAGTTCTAATATGACATTGCCAGTACAGATTCCCTCCTGATCCTCATGCTGTTGAAACTTAATAAAGGCATAGAGCACATTTCTCAGGTGTTCTGAGTTAAATTCTTTTCAACAAGCCTATTTTCCCTCTCTTATCCATGCTTTTCCTAACAATGATAATAAAGAATGTACTATATTGATTCCCTTTTGAAACTGCTGTCACTAAATAGTTTATATCATTCAGCAATAATCCCATGTTTTACTTGATCAGCTTTTGATATCAATGCGGTGGCTGAAGTTCTTTCTGCCTTTGCCATCCCTTCCAAGTGTCGCCCAGTTTTGGTTTTCCCGAAACCATCCCTATATGGCTGCTGTTGCTTCTGCATTCCTTCTTTGTAGCTTATCCCTGCTTCCAACCTTGAATGCTGAATTTTTGCATCAGAGCTTTGTTTCCTGTTTAGTCAAGTCAGGCTCCTGACTGACCTTTCTGTGGATCACTCTTGTGCTTGGGGAATGCTGCCTATAAAGATCTGCCAGCTTATTGTGGAGCTCCTTGCCTCTTCAGAGCTGCCTCCCATGAGGTGATACCTACTGCTTCACTAGTTAAACCCAGGCACGCTCGCTCACCTGAACTCCAGTAGCTGTACTCTGCTACTTGTCTTTCCTCCTACCCCCAGGATGTTGAATGTCACTATTTCACAAGCGTTACAGCAACTACTAGCAGAGTCTACCACTTCACTAAACAACTCTCATCAGCAAATAGCAGATCCAGCTGTATGCCACCCATGGCTGACTCGTTCCATGTGGAAACTTGTTGTGATACAGGGCACTTGACCTCTTCCGTCAAGGGTCCATTTATGCACTTTACTCTGATACAGAGGATGTAAAATGGCGCTTTATTATGTACTGAACAGAGCTATGTAGCGTTAGACTAAGCCTCGCCCATCGTGGGTGGATACTGCATTCCTGTAACGTAAGCACGTAAGCACGTAATCTTCCGACCGCCCACACTGCCACCCAGTGTTCTGCAACAGTGTACCGCAACAGTTCCATCCAGAAATTTCCCTGACACCAGCCAGAAATCACTTGGGCCACTGTGATCAATAGCATCACCTGCGTGTCCTGATCCATGATGTAAATACCACGTGGTCATAACCTGTTTTGAAAACGTAAGGGCTTTGTACCCATTTGTCAAAATGATAGGCTGTAGAAAAGTTTGCTCCAAACTTTTTTCAAGCTCAGGTAACCTGAGTCTGGAGAATGATCTCTTTTTACAGCAACAGAGTCAGGAAATACCAGTCTAAAAACATTTCAAGCAGTTAAAAATTAGTAACTTTCATGCTACATGTAAAAGCACTGGCATATCACAGGTGAAAAGGCACATGAAAAGTAACAGATGGCAGCCTATCCTTTGGCAGAAAATGATCCCTTAAACATTTTTGCTTCAACACTGCTGTGAGGTTCAGAGATGAAACCACCACACGTGTGTGTGTGAGACATATACCTCCATGAGAGGAGAGAGATAAAGGCAGCTGGGCAAAGAGACTGACAGCGTGTTTTCTCCTGCCCGGCGTAGCTCCTCTAGTCATAGCAGATTACAGAGTTCAGAAAGGAAAATCTGTGTCCATGTAGAGCTTTATGGTTTCATATGCTTCCCCTAACACTAGAAACAGGCACTGGCAAATGTCCATTGAGATGCCTGGCTGCAGTCTGGACATAGCCTGGCATGGATTTACATCTTTGCTGACAGCAGAGTACCCGCTGCATTCTCGCTCAGCTCCCTTGTCTGTGTTCTTTATCACGTTATCACAGGGCATGCAAGAGGTGCTGCCTTAGAGCTCTAGGAAAAACTGCCTCCAAAAAAGATCAGTTCAAAATACCCATCATGTGACCTTTGAAATTCCCAGAGTAAAATATGCAGAAGAACACATCTACAAAGAGAATAGTTTTTGAAAACTTTGTAGTTCGATTGCACACTCACAGAAAGGCACATACACGCTTCCTCTTTGCTGTATTGCAAAACTGCCTCTCCTTATTCATTAACGCAGAAGCCTAGGACCAATCCTTCCAATACCTTACCACCACTTAATGCCTCAGAAAGATTTTTAGCCTTTACTGCCCTTTCTAAGTAAAATCAGAGGAAGTCTCCAAAGCCTCAGACTCTCCTGTCACTTTTCCAGAGTACTTGGTTGTGCTGAATCAGAAACAATCGTGACTCTTACTCTCCTGACATTAAACATCGATTCACACTGCAATACCTAGTTCTTGTTCCCAGTCCTTCTAATATCTTCAGATCAACTTTCTTTCTCTGTGTATTATCACTCAAATCAACCCACTATCAGTGAAGAGCATTAACACCTAAGAATTGCCAAGCCCCAGTGAAACTGTCTCAGTATTCATCGATACCAGGCAGTAGCAGATGCTTAAGAGAATGAGTGTGAGAAGCTACATTAGAATGAAGTGACCCTTCCTTTAGTGCATCATTATTTTCTTCTTTCAGCAAATAGTAGTGCCGGGACTTAGATGAAGTGAGCAGTTAAACTGGTGTTTTAAACAAAAAGCTGAAATAAGAGTTAGTGTTCATTAAAGGAGAACCTTGTAAACTCAGTGCCACCTCTTTCCAGTCACCTGTGCTTTCACTTCTGATGAATCAGGGCAAAGGTGCAAGGGAAAGCAACAGGACACTGCTTACCGAAATACACCTACAAGACCTGGAGGCAGGTCCCTCAGCACTTAAGCAGTGTTATATACTTGGCTAATAAACTTGCATGCCAGCATGATGAAAGTAGGGATATCTACCACATTTTTTATATTATTTGTTCAAACTCCAAGGTTTTTTGTATAGCTAAGCATCTGTATTAAACAAAAAGTGTGGCCCAGTCCTCTGGAAATGTTTGCTGTGGAGGGAAGTGGCTATTTCTCACAAAAGCTTGTCAAGAAGTTAGACAGACATTCAAACTATTTTAACATTGTTCTTTCTCTCTACGCTATAGCCACGAATGAATCTTGAGCATGGCTATGAAACAAAGGTGATGTAAAACATCACTTGTCTAAGAAAAATTCTGCCTAAGAATTCTTCACCAATATATTTTGAAATGCTTTTCATCTTTTTTTTTAATGCACTGTGGATCTGAAACGTGTGGGAAAACACAGTTCTAATAATTTCAAACTGGTTATCACCCATATCTCTCCTTCTACATATTAAAGAGAACACAATGTGTTTTGTTTCAAGTCTTCTCCACTTGGCTCTCCATTGTTCTAAGATTTAAGCTGAAGCTCAGTAGAGGTACAGGTTTTTAATTTGGATACTCACATAGATTTGTATTTTACCTGTGCTATGAAGGATAACACTTCATCAACGATACACAGATGTTCTTTATTTTTTACCTTTGGTAACACTTCTTGTAGAACTGAAGCTAGATCTTTGCAAAAAATCTTGTGAGAGTCTTAATGAATTTGTTTGTCCATCTTGAATTGATTTGGTTTGTTGAAGCATCTACTTAAAGAAGTTATGAATTAAGCAGGAACACACACTTTTATTATGTGTATTATGTGCATACACTGTCCCAAGGACTCATCAGCCTCATGTGTGTACTTACTTTCAAGGTGTGCATAGTGTCGGTCCATTCCATGGAACCTATCAGAGGTATAGCAGTAAGGAGTATGCTAGTGGCCTTATTTGCATTCCCTTTCAGGGTCTTTAGAACTTTATCCACGGAAACCTAGAAATACAATAAAACTGAGTGATGTCTCTCAATTTTGATGGCATACATTTAAAATACCCAAATAAACTCATTTAACTCATACATCTCTAAGCAAAAAGGTAAAGCCTTAAAATGCCACAGTCTTTTTAGCCAGTAAGAACTTCTTTCCTCTGGGGGTGTGTCTGATTGTGTTTTACACAAATAGGAGAACTAAAGCAGATACATCATTTTGCACAGACCTGCAAAAAACAACAGGCCAGTTATGGGAAGATAAGCTCATACACAGGGCTCATGAGCTTCACACACACACACACACAATCCCTGATTCTCACAGCGAAGAAAGTTTATGGAAGTGAATGAGGTAACAACAATTGATTCTGTTCTTACTTTCACAATCGTTCCTCCAGAATAACTCAGTGATACTGACGTTGTGTAAGAAGAGATTTAGGTCACTATGTGATCTCTCTTCAAAACCTACAGGTTCTCATCCAGACCTCTCAGGACCAGACCCAGAGGAAAAATGTTCCACTCACTGCTTCTTCATGTTCCTTCCAGCAATCATAATCTGTTGCCATGGCAATACTAGCATAACTCATTCCAGCTTCTTTTGCAAGGATCACTTCAGGCACTGTGGTCATGTTGATAACATCAGCTCCCCAGCTGCGAAACATCAAGCTTTCTGCTCGAGAACTAAAACGTGGGCCTTCGATTGTGATCATTGTCCCCTTGGAATGACACTGGAGGCCAAGCTTCTTGGCAGTCTCAATGAGAACCTGGAAAACATGCCAGTATCAGGAAAAATAACTAATTTCCCTGGTGCACTGTTTTTGCACTCCATAAAAACTTACACAGAAAAGAAATTAGCTCTGTGAATATCAGTCAAGCTTCATATGGCTATGGCTGTCCAAAACCAAGGATTGATTTCCTCACCCAGCAAGAGAAACTAATAATTCTGCTAACAAGAATGATCTTGAACTCATCTGATTTTGGTAGTATCAGTTGGATTATGGTTTTCAACGCAAACCAAGAACATCGGTAATCAGAAAATTTTTGCATGATACTTAGGCTATGCTTACATTGAGAAGAGAATGGTGAAAACCCTCCACTGCAAGGAGGAGTTGAGACCAAGGTGAGAACAGTAATACAAAATTTACTTTCTGAAAGTAAAACTTTACAAGCACATACTTCAAAGAGTACCCTGGGAATCCGTAGAGAAATTATTACCACATTTTCCCATGCAGTGACTGAGCTGTATACTTTACAGATACCATGTGCTTCACACCATGAGTTTCAACTAGGACCTTGTATATGGAAGAATCATCACGACTTTCCCTCTTGGTAAACGGCCTGGGTAATGCCAGATGGTACAGTGGGAATGAGTGTTCCAGCATGTGTAAATGGGACTAGGACACCTGTAACTGTCCTGAGTAGGAAGAGGAAAGTAGCTATGATGACAGCTGTTTAAAATGACCATCAACAGAAAAGCTTGAAAAGAATAATAAAAGTAGCATGACAAATTGTGTCACGGCAGGTGAATCCTCCACTGCACAGCAGCAGCGAAAACTGAGCCTGACACTGCTAGAAGCTGATACATGAGCATCATGACCTTCACACACCAGGTGGAGCAGCCTCCCTGCAAAACACTGAGAAGCCTGCGCTGCATCTGCTTGGTTGATTTGTCATACAGGGGTGCAAGGAGCAGCGATACTTAGTGCGCCATAGGACCTTGTGGGTGCCTCCTTGCTGGCATGAGGATCGGTGGATTGTGTGGAGCAGCACAAGTACACATAAAGCTGGAGTACTCATCTCCCCTGCAGGTGTGTGCAAACCTGCACTCCCAGAAGAGAGTGGGTGAGCACGTGCTGGGGAAGGGTATTTGTGCATGCAGCTATGTGAATATGCGTGTTGGGGTAAGGCAGAGCTTCCAGGGATTAGCCACAGAAGCACATTTAAAAATGTGTAGCTATTTATTGCATGCTGTAAGTGAATCTAATATTAATCACGCCTAATACTGTGGGTTTTTTTTCTGATATAAATTCTGAATATATGATTCACTGATTGCCAGTTACTAACACTTTGTTAATAAATCAATAGAGAACTTCATTTGTGATATGACTAAAACCACAGCTGAGCAGTATTTCCCTGAAATCACAAAGAAATCCTACTTTACTCCTGGTAAGATGTTGCAGTGAGCCTCAGTTTCTGAAAGCAGTAATAATTGAGGTATGCCACATTATTCAAGAATTTGCAGCTGGAGAAAAGAAAACTCCTTTCAGATTCTCATTTAATTTGCAAAAGCCAAATAAATGTGCATAACTGTGCATAAGCCAAATAAACCAGGTATTTTCATGTATTTGCACAAGTCCAATTTAAAAGAAAGTTTTCAGATGTTTTCAAGCAAAATTCCTTAAATAGTATGTTACACTAACAGTTTTGGCTTTATTATTATTATTGTATTTATCTAAGAAATTCCCCCAGATTAGGGGGAAAAAAAACCAAAAAGCCTGGGCTGAAATGGTCCCAACAATTTTCAGGGATAGTTCCAGAAAAAAAGTTCAAGTCATTCTTATCTGGTATTTTCAAACGAAGTAAAACTAGCCTTTTCAGCCTAAGAGCTCAAAACCTCATGTTCTTTTAAACATCTGTTAGGCTTAGAACTCATAGGCTAATGAGATAATGATCACATGTGAGACTGGGAAGTACCTAAATGTTTCTTCTGTTTGAAAAGGAGAATTTCTCTGTTGTATTTTCAAAAAAATGTAATACGCAAAGAACATTGTCTCTAGCTACTTAATGATCGAATGAAAACTGGCCCTCAGTGTATGACTCCTGCAACCTCAGGAAATGGCTGATGCGTATCTACTTAACTTTTGTAAAAAATGAGAAAGAGACACAGTGTGAAGTACTGCTGATCGCTTCAGTAATAACACTGACTTCAATCCATTTTAGAATGTGTACAGTTAGCTCTCAAACAAATTGATCTGTTGTGGCATGACATCATGCTTAAAGTCAGTAAGCAATTATATGCCAACTAATCTTTGCTAAGAGCATGTGGCTAGAATCTTGTTGCATGAAAAAGTAATACTAAGTATTTTTTATAATTTGCTGCTCAATGGAAGAAGGGCAAAAACATGCACATGTATAATGTGTAAGTGGTTTGTTTCCTCATAAGATGTAAAATGTGTTTATTGCAAAACACCTTGATTCTCAGTGCACTGAAATGTTGCTCTACCAACAATACTGTAGACCTGCTGGTGGGTATCTTGAAACTACACTATGTCTGGCCAATTAACAAAACCAGCCTATAATGAAGTGAATTGGCGACAAGAGCAGAACAGCTCAGTAGCACAAATATTTTTACATGCTCTGGGTACAGATTGGGTCATCTGCTTCACAACTCAGCTTTGTCCTGCTCAGTGTAGTAACTGCCTGCACAGAGGGCAAGTCTCTTAGATAGAGATGACTGATTCTGTAAACACTCCTCTGCCCCTGGAGGATGTTCCTCCTTGCAGCTCCTGAGCAGAGCACTCCACAACAGCACAAAATACAGAGTTCAATCTCCATCCTCCCCTTTCCACAGGTCTAAGAATACACTAAGATGGCATATTTAATCACAGATACACTACTCCCAGAAGCTTATAAAGTTGTTGAAAAACAAAGCAGTGTTTCCTACTGCTTAGTCTATGTGGTTTTGAAGCATGAAAGTCTTGAAGTGACAAAACTAAGAGCAACTCTTAAGAATAAAAAGCTACTGTAATTTGGCTTGTTTCTATGTTTAACTTCCTTTAAACTAAGCCTTGACTGTCCACCGCAACCCACTGCTACAATGTACAAAAGCACAAATGCAATATTGTAATTTCTGTGAATGCTAAAGTACTAGTCATTTAAATCTTTATATTAAGTATATAGAGCGCCTCTACCAGAGGTGCAGTTTCATTCAGAAAAATGAACTAATTCCTAATTCTATCTTCCTGCTTTGTCCACTTTGTCACTTTCTCGGCTTGTTACCTGATAAATAAAGATCTTTTGTCTTGTTATTCAGACCCCAGGGAAATTCAGGTACCTTCTGCATTCCCTTCTTAGGAAGACAGCTCCTACAGACAAAGGATCTTACGCTTCCCATGCCTTCCACATGTTACATTTTTCCTTAATACCATGACATATCTGAGAAACAGCAATAAAGATTGCCTCTGTATTTTAAGAACGCATAATTAGACTACTGTATCATGAATAAGAGCTATAAAAATAACATTTCTGAATACACTAACAAAATTCACTAACCTCTCTGGTTTTGGTGCAGAATGGCTCTGCCATTGGAATATGACATACTCCTGAAAGAGTGGAATGCTGTCCATCGTATAAAGTACAATGTCTTTTAGTTGTCCTAGAAGAGCAGCAAATACGGTCAGAGAGAAAACATAAGAAAAAGCAAGAAATATACACAAATCCAAAAGCATAGCATTCCTGGGAGGTAACAAAATTATCAGTATGATATTAACACTCGTAATCGTGTTTTGCATCTGTACAAACCTTTCAGAACTGAGCTCAAGAGTATGAGTGTATTACTCCAGTAGTGCACTGTCGATTAATTAGACAAAATCTATTGTTAACAAGACACTGAAACGCTGATTTGTTCCTAAACGACTCAAACAGCCATGCTATGCTGAGATTCCAGCCCAAAGAAATCAGTAACATTTAACAGTCTCTGAAAAAGAGAGCCTGGTAAGCTTTCTGGAAGGGAAGGAATCAAGTCTGAATTACCACAAAGACAATATGGAACTTCTTCATATCACTGCATTCATGCACTGAAAGGATGGGAATTTAGAGGAACAGCTTCCTGAACAAAAGAGGTGTGAATTCAAGCAGAAAAAACGTGGAGCAGGATGTCTTCATATTCTTGGAAAGATGGCATGCATGCACTGGCAGCTTGCAAGCAGAAGAATCCTTCTTCTCGCTTCTTTCAGTTGAGAGACTGTTTCCTTGCATGGAAACGGTCAAATGTGCTGCAGGAATTACCATCCAACATGCCATCTTGACAACTACTGGAACTGTTACCCACTATCACTTTACCTTCAAATGCACTGTTTCAAGCTAATTCTGCCAACTGGATGGCAAAACTCTCTGGAATAAAATTGAGACATTCCTTTCTTCCCCGCAGTGTGTCACATATTGTACTTCATAAAGATAAGGCAACAGTCAAATTCAATCCACAGTTAAAATACAAAAGTTCTGCTAGTAATACTACTCACAGAAGTTCCCCACACAAGTTAACAGCAAGCACTGAAAAGAAGGTTTTAAATACAAGTTATGTGTTAAGAGTAGATTTGGGGGAAAAAAAACAACTAAGAGCCAATAGGATGAGATTATAAATTTGGAGGTGAGAAGACTAGATTTAAAACATGCAAAGTGGGATACAGCTGTTAAAATCAGTTGAAACACAGGAATGGTATTGCAATGGTAAAAATTATGTACCTTGCAGACAGTTGAGTGGGACAGATCAGAATGGTCAACTCCTGACCCGAGTAGCAGGGTTACAGAAGGAGGAGAGGCTAAAAGGCATTCCACTGTGCCAGCCATTACTTCATAGACAGCCAGAATCAGAGATTGGTTCAAACCTGCCTTTATTCTCACCTGAAGCCTAGCAACTCAGAGATGCATCAACTGGCCCCATATCGAACAGCCATGGCCATTGCAGAGCTGCAGCCTTCCATACAGAAGAAGAGTTGTTGCACTCTGAGTGCAGGCACCTGTGGCCCACTGCTCAGAGCAGTCATAGGTATTACTGCTGTTAACTCTTCCCATGCAGTTTGTATGTATGGCGGTAAATGCAGTGAGATTTCTTTATCAGACCGGGCAGTGATCTGGTTCTTTCCAAAGAACATAGGGTGTCTGAAAGTCAGAGATTAATATTCATACATATGTGATCTTTCCTTAGGGCTTTCCTGAGTAAAAGGGCCTGACTAACATCTGAAATACTGTAATGGAGGAAATGGATTATGACTTTTCCCATTTCTTTCAATTCTAAAGTATTCATTAGCAGACACTGAAAAAAATTATGTAAAATCAGATACATTCTATTTGCAGTTCTTCAATATCCCATAAAGCAAAAATTAATATTAGTGTTTCAACTGATTTTCTCCAAATTTCCTCTCCAAATGAGGAAAGCATCTGAATCAGAGAGAATGAAGGTTATAGAATCACAGATGCTTTCCTTGCCTTACTCTCACAGAGACCAAGAGCCAGAGAGCAAACGACAGTATCTGTCTACGGCTCCTCTCATCACCAGTGTTACAAGACCTTTTCCATGTACCCTGAATGACTCCTTATGAGCCAGCAGGAAACAAGGAATAAGGCACCCAACAGCTACTCTTCAAAGACAATCTGCTCCTTAGATCTCATAGTTTTAAATCTGGAGAAGTCCACATTCCCTCCATCAGAAGGAGAGCCTGCTTAACAACAGAGCACCACTGAATGTTATACAACTGCCTGAGTGTTCACATTAAATCAGCAAGAAGTGCCTTCCTAGAAACTTCCAAGTGCTTTCCTAGAAACTTCCCACACTACTTGTAGTAGCACAGTGCACAATCCAGATGGATCAGGCATAGCATAAAGGAAAAGAACAGGGATGCTCTCAGTGAGGGATATCAGAAGCAGCACCTGAAAGCACTGTACTGGTAGCTACAAGCAAGCAGCTAAAAGCCAGGGCTACATAGTCCTGCAGGCCCTCTGACCTCTGTACGGCTCTGTGGAGAACCCCCACCAGGCTCTCATGCTGCCTTCTGCGAAACAGTGAATGGCAGTATGGGAGAAAAAAGAAATTCTTTCCCCGGGAAAAGGCCATATATGTTTTTACGCATAACCGCTTGAGTAGCAAGCTCTAGGAGACAGTGGTACTCATAGCATAAGCAAACCCTTGCACTTGTGTGTGGTTTCACCATGCCTGCCTTGTCCTTACTGTTTTTTCAAATTCAAAGCTGCATGTACTGCAATTTTGAAGGTGTCCCCAAAGTCTGTATTCTCCATCCTGCAGCAATAGCCATACTTAAGCAGACAGTAGGATGGCTTTTGCTCCTTCATTTTCATTTTGTCACTGTAACACAAGATTTCCTGGCCATGTTGGCTATGAAGGAAGCAAAATCCAACTCAAATGAGTGAACAAACTAATCACTTCCATCTGTGACAAACGGTGCTTTACCACTTGCCTCACCACATTCCCCTTTCTTTTAGCAGTGTTGAATTATCACACACTGTTAGTAGTTAAAGAACAAAATGAAAATCCACACTAGCATTTGCTGTATAAAAAGCAGTCTCAGCATGCTCTGCCTCGTCAGGGACACTGACAGAAAATTATCCAGCGAGAAGTTCCATGAAGTGTATCAATACAGTAATAATTGTAGTGGTGTATGTGACACAAAGAATTCAAACAAAGTTGGCAGCTGTTACAGGATTTATTTTATGAAACTATTTTCTGCATTTTCCTGACTGAGCTTAGTCATCCGAGCAAGCAGTTACCTTCTTACTCTTCTTTTCCTAGCAAAGAGCAGCACCAAACAAAACAGAGAGCATTAAAAAGCCCCTAACGAGTCTGATCTAGTCAGTTGACTAACAGCACTGAAATAAAGCACCAGGAGACACAGGCACAAATAAAATTCTTCCAGATTCTTTTTGGGCACTTGTTTCAAAGAAAAGAACAACTGTTGTAGCTCATTATAGTACCTATGGTTGCTTTTGGATTTGTTAGGGAGAACACCATGTAAATACTTTGGTTCTTATTTAACAAAATGTATCTTTTATTGTTTAAATACACAAACAGGTGAGTATGAAGAAAGCAGAGATTTTGTATACAAAATCAAACACTTAAGAGTGCTAATGATCTGCAGAATTAAGGTCTCAAAAGTTTGGAAATGCTATATAGGTCTAATTACACAAATTCAGTGTTTCCCCTGAAAGTCAAATCTATGCCCTAAGCTAGGCAGAAGTCCTACACAACTTCACATATTGAGAACCTGTCGTTAATGTGTGCCCAAGGGGAGCAAATTACACTTGCTGCCTACAGCTTTCTGTTCAGTTCTAGGTCTTTGTCCTGGGTTCAACACGGAGGAACTGGATGCTCTCATGTTGTCTGGCTTTCTTTTTCCCCAGAGAGCTGTGGTTCTCCCAAGCTTCTGGGAAGGAGAACAGGCCTCTTTGAATGAAGTCATAAAAGGGGGTGCGCCGAGAAGACTCGACGCCATTTTTGTCATCTTGCTTTCCCCTCTCTGCTCTATCTGCCCTCCTCTCTATCTCGTCCGCGCTGCTTCAGATATGCTGTGCAGGACTCTGGAAGCTTACGCCCCCGGGCTGGAACCCTTTATCGAGGAGAGAAAGACACGTCCAAGACCTGCTAGTTCCCTGAAGCAGTAAAAGACTCCTTCTGCAAAATGGGTAGGACCTTCTCCGTTTTCTGCCGATTCCCGGCGGGGGTGGTCTAATGAACTGTCTTGCCCTGATGGATGGAGCCAGTGGTACCCCTTGTCCCTGCGGCATATGCAGGAGGCCCCTACGTGCAGTGGAATTTGAAGACATTCCCTTAAGATGCGACCCGGCTGGCCCGCGGCGCAGATGTGTGTGTGGGGGAGTCTGGAAGAAGCATCCCTGCAGCCACCCCAGAGGAGAAGAGGACTATGTTTTAATTGCATGAAAGGTTTGCTTTGGGAAGACCCGGTTATCGAGCTTTTCGCCAGGCAACAGACAGATTTACGGGCGGACTTTTTCCTTCCGCCATCCCCCCCCCCCGGCGGGGTGGCCCTTTGG
>NW_010422893.1:16974-20031 GCF_000710305.1 Buceros rhinoceros silvestris
GGCGTGGTGAGCCATTGTGGGGCGAAGTTTGTAAGCGGCAGGAATTGCCCGATCGGAGAGTTTATATGTAACTGTACACTTCTATTTGTTCTCCCTTCTATCTCTTTCTCTCCCTCTTCCAGGATGGTTTAACTTCAAGGGCGTCTGCCTTATTAAACTTTCCTGCTTCTATCGCTCATATATGTAGCTCGTGTGTGTTATCATTTCCTGAAGCCCTAACAAGCTCACTAACAGCTTATCAGCATGTTAACTAGCATCAAAAGTTTTCTGTGTGTGAGCTTTGGCTGGCTTCCCAGCCAAAACACACTATTTTTGTCGCATCTCCTTTCAGTGGGGGAACAGCCCCCCTTTTCAAACCGTGACAGTCTTCTTCCATTCTCATTCTATATTCCTTCTTCTTGCTTTATACCCTAAAGGAGAATGATGATGTGCATCCTATTGAGAACTAGAGCCCAGGTTCCAAAAGGCACCTAGATACCTAGAAGACATTGATTTATAATGGCAGCTTGAGTAAATTCTCCCCGCCTAGACCCAATTCTCTTCCCTGTGTAGTGCCTGGCATGGGTCAAGCACTATTGGTAGCCAAGGTATCTTTCAAGAAAATTAACTGACTGTTTTTGCAGCTTTAACTAGAACTTCCTTTCCAATACTGCTGACATGGTTTGTTTGCAGGACCCTGATCTTTCATGAGAAGGTATTTCTGAAAAATCGCACCTTTTCAGACTTACAATTGATCTGTTTTGTCCCATGAAAATATCTGTCAGCAGCACTGTTTTCATAATGATTTAGGATATATAACAGAGTTGTTTTTACAGATAACATACCCCCGTGAAAGGCAAAAATGCAGACCCTACCTCCAAAGAACCAGCAGCCTAACACCCCCTGCCAAGATCATCAGGGAAAAAGACTTATCACAGAAATCATATTGTCTAATGAAACACACTATTACTACTTCTCAGTTTTCTGAATTAAAGGGCAACCCAGTAATGATTTTTAAATTAATATTTCATATTATTTTTCACACTAAAACATTCTCATGTGCTTTTCTGAGAAGTTTCTTGGTTTCCTGAAGCCATGAAACAAGCCCCCACAAGCTCTCACTCTTCTACACTGAAATGTAAACTTACTTGCCCATATAGGACACTGCTCATAAAGGGGCTACACCATTAATTCTGGTGACCATCTGACATGGTCATGGTCATCTGACATGAAGACATAGATCAAAGAATGGTGGAGGGACCTCTGTCTTTTAGTCCACCCCTCTGCTCCAGCAGGGGCACCATGCCCACCTTGCCCAGGACTATGTCCAGATGGTTTTTTAACATCTCCAAGGATGGAGATTCCACAGTCTGTCTCAGAGAGCGCTCCATCACCCTCACAATGAAAAAGTGTTTCCTAACGTTCAAAGGGAATCTCTTTGTTTCAGTTTGTGGCCACTGCCTCTTGTCCTGGCACTAGGCACCACTGGAAAAAGCCTGTCTCCCTCTTCTTTGCATCCTCCCTTCAGGTATGTATAAACATTGATGAGGTTCCCCTTGAGTCTCCTCCAGGCTGAACAGCCCCAGCTCTCTCAGTCTTCCCTCACAGCAGAGATGCTCCAGTTCCTTCAGCATCTTTGTGATCCTTCTCAGTACGTCCATGTCCCTCTTGCAGAGGGGAGCCCAGCACTGGATACAGTGTTCCAAGTGTAGCCTCACCAGTGCTGAGTAGAGGAGAAAGAGGATCATTTCTCTCAAATTGCTGGCAACACCCATGCCAATGCAGCCCAAGATACTATTTGTCTTCTTTACTACAACGTAAATGATTCCTGCCCTTTAGTTCATCTTCACGTTGTACTGATTTGTTCTATATCTTTTTTTTCTTTTTGAAAAAGGTATGTTCTTAAAACCCAAACTTAAATAGCTGATTATCTCGTTTCCAGCTCAGAAGTTATGATGCAGACTGCTGGGAAAATAGTTAATTTTGGTAATGACATATTGTATGAAGGATGGCCTCAGATTTCATACCCGGATTCATATCCTGGTTCTGTTAACATCTTTCTGTCTGACTACTGCAAGAGTTAGTTTCTCCCTACTTTACCCCTCATCTGTAGCAGATAACTCTGCAATCATTCCAACTGTTTTTTTGTTTAAAACTGCAGGCATTCTGGGTCAGAGGCTGCATCTTACCACACGTGCTAGTCACAGCTTAGCACAGTCAGACACCTACCTAGGAGTCTGCTAGATAATAATGATGCCAAAATAACTGGTCCTTTACTCACAATCATGCAAACGGTGTACCCAAGTATGTTTGAAGTTTTTCCTACATAAATCAATACTGATATTAAAATTACTCATTTCCAAGTACTACTGGCAGAATAAGGATGATTATGATTTAATCTGTATAATCAAAGCAATCAGCCTAAATTTTTACACTTAAAAAACCCCCCACTATCAGCAATGAAATATTTGCAGCAGCCCCACAGAAGTACAAAGCAGCTTCACAGATCACTCCAGACACTTAAAACTAGGCGAAATACCCATATAAGACTTAGAAACACAGCACACTTACGAGTACTGCTAATAAATTTACCTCTTAAAATGTGCAGCTATAATTTTGATATATTTGGTGTAGTTGGTGATCTTTAAATGTGATATTTTTTTTTTCAATTTGCTTGAATCTTTCAAAACATCTAATAAATGAGGGAAGGACTGGAGTACACAAACTTTGGAAAAAAACTTACCTCCTTATCATTCTTAGCAAATAAAAAATGTTACCATCTATCCTTGTTTTAAAACAACATCCTCCTTTCCCACTGTGTTGCATTTGATCTCCTTTTTGTAGAGCCTTGTTATTACTGCATATGTTTTTCTACATGGCTCCTACTATGCTTTCTTGCACCTCCTCATCTCATTTCAGATTATTCTTAAGACTTAGGACAGCCTGTGCTCTTATCCATGCTCCTCCACCACATCTGAGAATATGAGATCTCTTCAGAGGACTCCTCCCAAGGAGCCACACTTTCTTCAAAGCCTGATATTTCTTCTATGTCTGTTAGAGCTGAATGTAATCTCATTC
>NW_010422893.1:20124-30222 GCF_000710305.1 Buceros rhinoceros silvestris
TTCCTGCTTCCTCTCACATCTTCTTGTATGAATCTCAATTTTCGCCATAAGAACTGAGGCTATCACCTCATTCCACAAAAACTTAATTTAACATTAACGTGTTATTGTATGGTTTAACCCCACTTGTCCCCTTTTTTCTCCCGTGAAACTATGAACATGAGTAAAAACAAATGTTACTCACCTGTCAATGAACTGGTCAATTATGACAAGATCACCAGGCTGTATTACCTCCCGTAATGAACCACAAGCAGTAGTCACTAACACATGTGAGCAATTTTCTTGTTTTAAAGCCCAGATATTGGCACAGTAATTGACATTCGATGGCATAATTGTATGATGCCTTCCATGTCTGCAAAGATACATGTGGCAAGAGAGTAAAACAAATCAGACTGAAATTGCCTTCCTCCTCCCAGATGAAGAGAATTCCAGGAAATGTAATTTCCCTAACAACACTGGAAATGGAAATGCTCATTTCAGCTACTTCCAGTGTAGCTTGTCTTCCTAGCTGTATTAAGGTTCTCTCAGTATTGAATTTAAGAAGCAGAGGTGTAGTTTTGTTTTAAATGCAAGATTTTAAAGTTCTAGACAGTAATGAAAAGAATCCTGAAAGTACAACCCACATACACTTTAGCAGCTTCAAGAGTACAAAAACCATTTTTCCCTGAATTTTCGAAGTCAGTTCCACGGATTCTGGAAACCCAGGTGTACCAAACTGAATCTTCCATACACTAAAACAAACATGTGAGATTTATATCCACCTCTACAAATTTTCACAGTGAATTAAAACCAGAAAGAACACACTGTTTTAGTCTACCACCTTTGACAAGAAAAAATAGAATAATCACATTTTTCTCTTTACTCTTAAAATGATCTGACAGCTTTCATAAATTAGAAGAATGACTTTGCACTGCTGCAGTATATTCTTTCACCAGGGTAAGGTGTCTTATAAGCACAAGCTTTCGTGTTATCTCTGTTACTGCTGCAGAGGTACATCACTCACATGATGATTAAACACATTATTTTCAGCGATGTAGGAGGAAAGAAGGAACAGAATTTCCCAGATGGTTCTTTCACAGAGACCAAAAGGTCCTAAGAACTTGATCAACTGGGAGTTGCACACAACATGACCAAGCACAGTCAGGCAGGATTCCCCTGTTGTCATTAGCATCTCTGATAAGCTACTAGGCATGTAAAACTGTCATTAAATGTTGCAATGTTGTCATAATCCTATCCTAGAATATACATGGTTTTTTAAAAAATCTGGCATTCACGAGCAACTCTGTTAGTTTTCCCAAAACACAAAGTGAAATTGCAGGTACCCTAGCCCCAAAAGTAAACTCATGAGGGTAGTACGTGAATGGTCACAAATCCCAGTAAGGATGTCAACCATAGCCGAGTTGTTCAGCCATCTGTAGCCCAAGGCCTGCTTTGATACGGCACTGTTATGAGATCTTGGCTTGGGTTTCATTTGAGAAAATGAGAAAAATGTTCAGGTGTAATAAAATACACGAGCAAAGTCCATGCAAGATAAGAAAAGTAAAACCAGACAGATGTGTAGTTGCAGACATGGTAACGGACTGCAGCTTAACAGAAAAATACTGGCACGTGAAGAGAATTTGAGCCCTGGGTGCACCATGGGGTTGTAATTGCCCTGGCAGCCTCACCCTGGGCCTTCATCCAAACATCCAGTGCCCATAAGCCTATGTGCTCCCATCTGCAAGGTCAGGCCCCAGCCTTCACTTCTGGCCTGAGCTATGTTACAGGTGTGCCTCTCCACAGACCTGTCTCCTGGACAGCCTTCAGACCTGTGCCGCAGTTTCTCTCTAGATCTGTTTTCTAGATGGACCTTGGACACATGCGGTGGCCCTCTATCCAACCCTGTCTCTGGCCCCATCTCTTACTGTTCCTGCCTTGACTCCCTGGATGGATTCTGGACTCACTTCATTGCCTTGAACTGTCTGGGACTCTTAGTAGACCCTCTTATCAGTGCTGGGCTCTGCCCATGCTGTCCAGATGTTGAGAATTGTGTTAGTATTCTTATATTTAATCTACTAGTACACTGGTCCTAGGTATCCATGGTTACATTAGTATGAAATTTCCATGCACTCATCTGCAGATCTTGCTTCCAGAGTCTCTTCTGAGTATGGCAAGAGATGTCTGAATAAAATGACACAGGGAGTGAGAACTACATGGGATGCAGCCTGCTTAGCCATAAAGGTATTAGGCAGTAATCAAAGGGAATGATTTGGAAGAGTCTACAGCGGTATCAGAGACACAGTTCATCTGCAAACAGGCTATTTCCCAGTTTCACAAAGGAAATTTGCAAAGAGAAGGAGCAGACAGATTACTGAGGTTATCAGGCACCACCTACCTACCACTAGAGTAGGCAATCTTGCAGGTTGCCATTCTTACTGGGGCAGCACCCCCCACTGCATTTCTCTTTCCTAACCTAGATAGTATTTTTAATACTCTCAGTCCCTGCGCATCAAATTTGTCCAGGAAAAACCTCAGACTTCTGCTAGACTTTGCTAGCAACCACACAGAGCAAGATAAAGTTAGTGTAAAAATTCAGTTTACCTAATGTAAAAGGAAAAAAACGTTTTCAGAAAACTTTAAGATACAGAATGTAAAATGCCTAAAAATGCTCATTTACCTTGCCAACAGCACACAGTCCACATTTTTTATCTTTCCCAATATCAAGGCATCTGATGGCTGCAAAACAAACAAATAATAATGAATTAAAGCCTGACAATCACATCAGAAAGCATAACTGCTACTTAAAAATAAGCAGGAAGGAAAATACTGGTTACCACTGTAGTCTCACATTTTCTTCAGCTCAGCTGAAGTAATTTGATATGGCAGATTAATAAAACAGACTGGAACGGGAAGGTCAAACTTGACATCAGAAGAATTATCACAATGCAACTCCTCCTTCAGGGTTTGAAACGGTAATACTCTCAAGTACTTTCAGACAGTACATCAAACAGTGCTATACAAACATGAAAAAAGAAGCATGTATATGTTGTCATTAAATTTGTTAGCACGTCTCACCCTCTTCTGCAAACTTTGGTTGCTTCTTTGCTAAAAAGGTGTCATTCCATACTAAAATCCCTCTCCCAACAGAAATCACATTTAATCAGTCCCTTGCCATAAGGGGACTTCCCCATTCCCTTCTCTGTCCCCTTTCTACCATGGTCCCCCTAGCTCACACTAGGGGTGTGAGGAGGAATTCTAAACTCCTCCAACCCACCCTTCACTTCCCACTAGCTTCCTGATAAAATCCCTCTTTCTTGCAGCTGTAAGCCCCACTTTTGGGAAGTGAACTGTGATTATGACAGAGAACTTCCGGCACACTAGTGCCAGTTGTACTGGGTCAGCCCAGGGTCCAGGAGACAGTTACACAATAAGAACATGCATTCCTCTTGACTAACTAACCAGCCAGGAAGCTAGGGCGTTTTGTTCTCAGCTGCCCAGCTGGGACACATGCCCTGCCTTGGAAGTGGTCATACTGCCCACAATGGGCAGCTCCCAAATCATCGACTGCCACTACAACACATTAAATCCTCCCTGGGCTCTGTTCTGCTCCTGGGCTATATGCATCGGGGATCTGAAACGCACAACACTTCCAGCTTCCATTTTTGTTAAAAAAAATGTAAGGCTTCAGTTTAGTTAGATGCTAAACTGCATTTGTGGTGAACAGCAGTGCAGCTGGATGTGCTGCTTCTCCTGCCCAGTTCAGAAATACGTGTACTTCACTCTTTTAACTGTGGTGTAGGAGAAACTGTGCATAAGCTGGATGTTACGCTGTGTCAATCTCTCCTTCCATGCCCTGGGATTTAAAGCTATTAACAAAATTATGATTTATTCACTAATCTCAAGTTTCTGGAAGGATTCACACATTTGTACTTAGAGATGTTCCGCTGCCTGCAACTTGGTATAATGGTATTTCAATGCTAGCTGCAAGATTCCAATTAGCATTTAGTTTTACAGCTGCTAATTCTATTACACATTTGAAAATTTGCAGAGATTTAGAATAAAGCAGCTGCATTTTAAGGATGTTAATTTCTAATATAAATACCACTCCCTACTTCCTATTGCACAGCTCATAATTTTTAATGTGAAATCTCTTCAAAACACCATTATTTACTCAATCACCCAGTTTTAAATTCTGCCTGACACATATTTACCACTCTTCCCTTTTTAAAAAATGGGAGTATTCCAGAAAAATTTCTTTTTAGAAATGTACTGTATTCAGAATTATTTTAAAACTCTCAATTTAATATTAACCTATTGCCATTTAAATATTAAATGTTTACCTTACTTTACATACGTAAACCAGACATGGCTTTGAGAGCAAAATTTCGCACAGGGAGAAAGATTTGCTGCCTAGTTGCCAAGGCATTTTCATGCTGCAACATTCCATAACAATAAAGGTCCACAATAATTTGCATTTGGGGTTTGTTTTCTGTGTTTGTCTGGTTTAGAGAGCAGACATTTCCTGTGTGAAGTAATAAGCATGCAACTTAGCTCACGGCAGGATACAAAAGCACTCTCAAGAACTAAAGAGGACTTCAGCCAAAATTCTCACCTCCTATCAAAATGACAAGTAAGGATCAGTAAATTGAAGACTGGACCCTTTGCTTTACAAGTGGTAGATTCAAGTTTATGTAAATTTCCAAAATATTTGGGATAGAAAGGTGCAATTTAACTGGTGTTTGACACTCATCCCCACCACAGAACTGCAATGAATCCTGGCATACACCGCTGATGCAGCAAGAATGCAGTGGCTTTGAATTCAACAGCCTTCAAAATCTAGTTGCAGCAGTGAGTGTTTCCTTTCCCATCTGCTGCCATCCTAGTCACTTAAAAAGGCTCCAGGGTGGCCATGTAGCAGAACTGGTTGTCATCCTTACAAAGATTTCTGCAGAATGCGTTCAGAACATCTTCCAGGTGACTGCCTTTTCTTGCACATGATGGCACATGGCAGAGAATAAGGAAAATCTGGAACAAAGCACGTGCTGCTAAATGATGAACTGACAGTTTAAGAAAATTATTTGCAGATACGGCATCATAGGTCATTAAAAGAAAAGAAATAAGGATAAATCAGCATGCATAAAGTTGCAAGAAAGTGAAAGATACAGAAATTTTAAACTATGTGTTAACCATGTAACAGAGCTAGTGTATGCTTCTGTTCCACTCTTCTCCCACAAGTTCTTTCCAGTGCTGTACCCCTCTGCTGGGATCTCAACAGTAGTCAGGAGCTTTGAAATGCTGATAAAATAACAAAAACTTCCAACAGAACAATCAGAATTTAAAGCTCTAACACAGTATTTTTAAAGCAGGATTTAATAAAAGGCCAAATAAATAGTTCTCAAACACTAATATTTCATATACATATTTAACTACTTCCCTCTTCCACAAAATCCAAGTCAGATATATATTACTCAGTGTTGCAAAACAGAAAAGGAAGCAAAGAACCCTGGGCAGTTAACCCTAAATTATGACAGTAGCAAATGACTGAAATAAATCCACATTATCTGCACCATAAATATGCAGAAACTCTTCTTCATGTGGTGCTTACAGAATTAATTTTTTCTTTGGTCTCACCTCAGAAGCAAGCTGAAACAGAAAATTAAATGAACAAGCAAAATAAAAATCTAAAGAAAACCTGGCATTGAAAAGTTCTCTCATAAGTGCCCCAAGCCTTCATTTAACTTGTGATCCAGTTTAGGAAGGTGAGGAAAAGGGCTGATGTTAAGGAGAGTTGATCAAGAATACCTGTGCCACAAACACAGTTTCAGAGCTACATTTCAAATCAGTTTCAAATAATGTGGTTATAAGTACGACTGTAAGGAGAGCACTGGTATGTAATGCATAATTCAGTGGTTACAGGGAAACGGTGGCCTATGTACCTCAAACGACAGTTTTCCACAATTCAGAATGGTTTCTGGAACCATCTGACATATACTACAGGTCACATAACAACACAAATTTGAAAAAGAAGGTTTATCCCTCTTGACTGCAAATTTAAGACTGAGTTTTTAAATTCATCCAATCTACAAATAAGAAGAGATATAATTTCCTTTGCACATCATACCATAACACATTTTGCAGACTAAAAATCCCTCAATACATAGCAACTAAAAGGAAATAGCTTTGTGACACTACTTCCTTTATGCATTCACTTAACAGTCTGAAAATTCTTAAAGTACACAAATATCTTTACAATCAGCAAAAAGTCTCAGTAATAATAATAAAAAAGGTTATACAGACCTTGCCATAAGGAGTATCAACATATTTTTCTGTTCTTCCTTCTAAGATATCCGGATCATCCAGGCCAGTTCCACCAATAATTCCAATCTTACACAGAAAAGTACCCATTAGTCCTCGTGAGATTACACTCCATTTAACAGCATGTCTGAAAAACTAACTAGGCAGCTACAAAACTTATTTTATGCTTGACACTACACATCAAGAAAACATAATATGCCCAGCAGTTTTCCAGAAAGGAAATTTCAAATGACTGATAACTTTGTCTGCAGGTGGGTCACTGTCTCACAACCCCTCCGTAAGTAGCAAGTTAACAGACTCTTGCTCCTCTTCCTTTTTTTAATGAAGTCTTTTTAAATACTTTCCCCCCAAATTTTTATGAAATTGACTAACAGTTTCAAAGTGTAATGGAAAGAGAAAAGAGAAGGCAAACCAAAGGGCCACTTAAATAAGAGACATTTTATTTCCTTAGGAAATCAGGCTGAAAGTCCCACGTGGTGTTTTGATACAACTTGTACTGAAGAAGCATGAGGCACTTCAAAATTACTACCTCTCTGTTATGCTTTAGTAATCACTGATTTCTTGTTCTTGCTCATTCCTCATCTTTCTAGTTCTCTTGTAAAAAAAGGGAAAGAAAAAAAAGGTAATTTGAAACATATATTTTCACTGAGACTAAAACCACCTTTGATTTCACAGTCCAGCTAAAGCAAAATGCATCTGAATTTTCTTGTTTCTAGTTCATCATGGGAAAGCATTTTGGTTTTATCTTTCAAGGGATAATTCCATTTTCAATCAAATCAATTTTCCTCTTGAATTCAGAACACTTCTAGCTCTTTGAATGGGTGGATACTCTCAGTCCCTTTACAACCTCAGGCTTACTAACAGTATTTAAAAATACGATGTCACTATTTATCACACACAGAGAACATGTTACTGCCTTTTTTTTTTTCCTCCAATGCAACCAGTGCTGCAAAGTTTGTCTCACTTTTAAGTTGAAGAATTCATATTATTGAGGTGCTTACTAGGGGCTAAAAAAAAACACCCCAAAAACGAACCCTTCTAGCATGACTTATTAAAGCATGGTTCCATCACTTTTTGTTATTTTTAAAGACAGAAAATTTCTCAGGTAAAACCTGCAGACTTTGATGTACACCCAACTGCCTCTTACTCCACATTTTTCTTAACTTTCATATTCATAGAGTCCTCATTTGTTCAACTGCTACATTAGCTGGCTCATCAAGCATCTCGTTTCAACAAGCAGAGGCTCTGTGGTCTTCATTACACACCAGGTGATGTAAACGCTGATACGCTGAAGTATCACGCCGTTTTAACAGATCTCCTTTTTAACTTTGCTACCCCCCCGCGGAGCGCGAGGAGTACTGCAAGGAATATACCACTAAAAGCCACCACCTCCAACCCGGAATATACTCAAGCACTGGGGAAGACCTACACCTGCATTTGCAGTAGCATGACGGGTCTGTCCCCACGTTATTCAGGTTGTTTATATTTACCACAAACGTTCAGATTCTTAGACTGCTCGTGAAAATCCTGAAAACTATTAAAAAACTAAGATTAATAATGCTTTCCCTTAAGAATCATGTTACAAGTGTGCAATGGGAGCAATCAAAAACCTCAAAATCAACAAAAGACCCTCTTTAACTTTGCTAGTGCACGCACCTGGTGAACATGGAAGATTACTACACTAACAGAAAGCAGGACCAAAACCGTGTCTTTTTTTTTTTTTTAATATCTAGAAAAAGAATGGTCTCTTCAGTAATTTACTTAGTTTTAGTTTGGCATAATGCTTGTTTTATTATTAGTCTCAATCTCAAGATTGAGACTATTCAAAAGGGACCGCTTATCTGCCTGAATTTTTATGTCTGGCGAAGTGAAAGTTATTTGCACTGAGGAAAACAGAGCAATGCTGGAGGTACCAGCAACAAGCACACGACACAAAAGTTATTTTAGAACTGCAGTGCTTTTAGGTCCTCAAGAACAAACACAGATCCAGCACTGTGACAGACTGTTCCTGTACCAGCACGCAGCACACCTGACCTGTGGCAGCACAGGCATGGTGAGGTTGCTTTCAGATTTGCTCTTGGGCTCCTCACTCCTTCACCATGCTGCTGCAGCATCAAAATGTGCTTGTGCTGCATAGCTCAGTTCCAGGGCAGGCTTTCACACCAATGGCCATGCTGTTAAAAATGGCAGCAGTGCAACAAACTGGGAAAATATTCACAGCTCCCAGGCTGAAAAATCCACAGCACAGAAGAAAAGCTAGACTACTTTGAAGTCGCTTTTGCCGCTGCCTTCCCTGCAAAGCACCTCAGCAGCAGTTTGTTCAACTTTCAAGCCACCTTGGGCAACACTGGCTAGAGAAATGCTGGGCTCACCATAATTCACCAGAGAGCTATTACTGTGGAAAGAGAGAGATTTGTTGAAGCAGTTGCTTCTCCAGCCATGTAATGCCAACTTAGAGCCAGATGCTCCAACTCTAATTTTACCTCTCTGCAAGAGAATTATTTTCCTTTAGCTTAAATATTCTCCAGCACTATCAGCTCCATCTGGCACCTGGAGACCCAAACATCTGACTATATTAAATTCTGCTCTACAGACCTTCTAGTGAATTACAAAAGGAATGCAGCTGCTCTAGACCTGGTGAGGAACTAGCCTGCCAAGGGAGCTGAGGTCTGTTTCCACCTAGCAGCCCACCTAGGCATGGAAGGTGAGGAATGGCAGAGATGAGTAAGACTCAGGGAGAAAAGTCTCACCTTTCCTCAAAGGCCAGAGAGTCTCCTCTAGGAGTGACCTCAAGAATAGAAAGATAAAAGTCTGTATGCTCCATTCCAGACTTTGCATCCTACCAAGCGACAGTAAGGAGGTAACATCTAAATTAAAATGTCATCGCAGTGGAATGAAACATGAAGTATTTTACTATGGTACAGGCCATCTCAAACACTGGGATGAAGAACCATGAGAGTGAAACCTAACAAAAAGTCACCGCACCAATAACTACAAAATCAAAAGCATTTCTCTGTGGGAGTCCAAATAATGTTCATATTAACTGTCTGCCTTTCTTCACCTGCTGTTCAGTGAAATTCCTCAAATAGGTTCCAGCACAGGATGCACAAGTATCTTGTGCAGCAACGGTCTACACTTGTCCTCCTGAGGGTCTTAAACACTAGTACATGTTAAATGCCATGATCAGCCATGAGTCTTGCTAACAACTAACAACCAGTGAATACACCTGCATTCCTCTCCCCTACTTTGGGGATAATGATTAGAGGAAAAGGATGGCATTAAAGACTTCCACTTAAAAGGAGATGAAGAGCAAGCTGCATACAATTTAGTTAAGAGAACAAACCTGAACTCTGTAAAATAAAGACAGCTATAACTCATTTCTACACACCAAAACAATTGGGAGAGCTACTCCACCTCAGAAAACTAATTCATATTTTGGTCAAAAATAATTCATATTTTGGTCAAAACACAAAGCCAGAGTTCCAGCCTAACTGTCCTGCTCATCCCTGATACCGTCGCCTTTTGGAGCCATTTTTTAAACGCACGGTACCGACAAGCCTCAGGCGAAACTCCTGTAGCGGCTCACTTCTGCTGCAGCGCAGGAGTTGCGCGCCTGCTACAGTTACAAACCCGCCCACGTGCCCCTCACCGACAAACCCGCAGCCGGGTCGGAAACCCTGAGAAGCAAAGGCCTACGGCTTTCATTGAGCAAATAACCAAAAAATGGTCTCTTGCTGGACGGCCACGGGAAAACCAGCGGGGCGGCCCAGGCGGCGCGCCGGGGCACGGCCGGGAGCGGCGGGCACC
>NW_010422894.1:0-20023 GCF_000710305.1 Buceros rhinoceros silvestris
TCCCCTTTCGGTGGGGGGAACAGACCCCCTTCAAACTGCGACAACTAGGAAAAGCTTGACACCTGCTCTTACAACAAGCAGTTCTCATCTGTAAACTACAGAAGTGACATTTAAATGTAAATTTAAAAACCAATCAGATGAAAGGCATTTTGCTTTAATGTAATTAGCACCACAGACTTAGGCATACTGTTCACTGTGTAGTAGTCCCTTCCAGCATACCTCTAGGTACATGTGCGGACAGTAGGAAAGCTTTGCCTATAGGGTTTTTTTCCTGCACTTCTGAACTCCACACTGACACGAAATCTCGTTCCCTGGCATGCTTCCAGCTTCATAACCATAATCCCACGTGAGTTCGGTTCCAGCTTTCACATGCCTAAGAAATAAAACACTCAGTCAATTTATTTGAACTAAGTGAAACAGTACTGCACTTACAGTTTGTCACCAACAGCTCACAGGCAAACCCCAAAATCGCAGAGGGCAGGGAGCATCACACAGGCTGCTTGTTGGGAGAGAACAAGGACACGCGAGGAGTCTCTGGCACAAGCACGCTGCTTTGCCTACCAGAGCTACAGGGAGAGCTAATACCCAGACGTAGGAGTAAAGAATTTATCAAGCAGAGCAATAGGGTCAGAGTCTAGTACAACCTGCTCTAACTTTGAGGCTAATTCTGGGAAACAAAAAAATCTAACAAAAAAAAACATAGGGAAAAACATATAAAAGAACACAACTAAATGAAAACAGCCTGTTTTGTTATTTTACTGTGTACAGCAGATCATCGAGGTTTGAACAGATCTCTAGATATGCTGGTGATGAAGACTATCATCTTTGGTCTGACAAGCTACGTTTTAATGCAATGGGCACTTTGTGCACTACGTATACAAAGCCCACATCTCAGAATTAAACACACACTCCTTATGAACCAGCCACTCTGGCAGTACACAAAAGAGAAGAAATTTCTAAGGCAGGAAATTCGTTACCCAAAATTAATGCCAAATTAAATACCTGAGACTAAGATGCTAAGGACAACCGAGGGAAAATTCAATAAAATACGAGCATTACAAAGAAGAGAGTAATTCTCTGATGCGTCTCACTGGATGTAAGGGACAAAACGAGGACTTTTCAGCACATAATTGCAACCTGGGACTTGCTGCCTTAGGATGTTATGGAGGCCAGAAATGTAAAACAAACAAAAAGGTGAATGGGCGAGTTCAAAGAAAATACTCAATTAAGCTCAATGACCTGGAGGCAGTCCTTAACGTAGAAAGGATGTAAAAGGGTGATTGCCAGAAAGCAGGAGGGCCAGCCAGGTGAACATTCCTGCAAAAATCTTCTTCCTTAGGTGTCTTCTACTGACCAACATTACCTCTCTCCACTGACCTCAGTCCCCACTACACACTTCTTTACCGAATACCTGAGCAAGGTACTCTAGCTAAAACAAAATCTTTTTTCTGACATATTTCAAAACATTGTTTTCACAGTTCTTGGAAGACCTCCTCACAGCGCAATCCACAGCATCTGTCTCAGTATGGAACAGGGTTGCAAGGCTCCTGAGAGGATCAGTATTCTCTGGGGATGGATCATCTGGAACAAATCCTCCCTACTGTAAGTTCTCATCCAGTACTCCTGTTGTCACACACATCAGCTAGCTTGATTCATACAATTAATACTCCCCCTCCTGGCTTTAGCTGCCACCTTCTCATCGGCACTAGCTCTCTGTACCTCCCTTTCTGTCATTCACTAAAGACAGACCCGTATCTTTTACTTTCAGAGGAAGTTTTCACCTTTGAGTATCCTAGTGCCACCTTCCCAAGACATGTTGGGCTACACAAAGTCCTGCTTCTCTTGGTAGCTGTGACTAGAAGGCCTGGAGGCAGCTTGTTTGGCTCACAAAGTCTGTCAGCCTTAACACCCTGTAGGGCCCAATCCCGCCCTAGGGGACCCAGATCTGCTGGTCATTCCTCGAGATACCACACTGGAATCAGTAAATCTTGGCTTTCAAATTGACTGTGCTGAGTTAAACCTGTATTTCCATTGAAGAAGACTCTCACTGAAATGCACACATCAAAATTAAGCTTCTCCACTTTACATTTCAGTGCAAAACTGAAGAAAAGTTCAGTAGTGATAATCAACAGCTGTATTCCTTCAGTCTTTATCACACATTAAGAAGTCACTAATAAGAAGGTAGTTCTATGGTTTCATGACCTCAGCATCTGCCCTCATGTAGCGCAATCATTTCCTAGTAACTAAGCACTGCTTTTTCCCCTAGTGCCTTGAATGAACAACATTAAACTTCCAAAAATTCACCTGTTTGTGAAGAACGCCACCCATGGGAAACTTCTGTTGTGAGTCTCTACAAACACGCTTTGTGCAAAGAGATTTGGGCAGCAACTGTGCTGTAAAACAGAATATTTGAATTAGAAACACCCCATCACTGGCTGAAGAATCTATTTTGTGTCAGGTATCTGTCACTAGTAAAAGTAGTTTCTTCCTTCCCTTCTCCAGCCCACACAGAATCTCCATTACTCAGTGCCACTGTCATTTGTTTTTGCAGTAACCATGTCTCTTTAAAGTATTATTTCTATTGTATTACGAAAATACTTTTGCCTAGGAAAACCAAGTTATTTTATCTGGCTGTCTTCCCGAAATTTATTTTAAAGAATTAATCTTTGATTCAGGATGTATCACAAATAACCAGTATGTGCCGAGCGTATCTTGCTGTCAGCCAGGGGAGCAGTGCTAGGGAGCAAAAAATAGATGAAATGATTGTGTATGTTGGTGAAGAGAGGTGATGTGAAAGGTCACCCAGGTGCATGTAGGAACATGCTATTGGTCATAAAAGCAGAAGAAAGGTTTTAGCAAGATGCACTACTAATCTTAACACCATATTAACTCCGAAATGAAGAACAGCTTAAATACATGCAACGATCTTGCTGTAAGAGACACACTCATGGCAATGAGGAGAACCAAGTTACCTGCAGATGTGCCTACGAAGCATTTCTCTTAGTTGGAGGTACTTGGGAACTCACTACTATTTCTTGGCAAGTCAAAACTTATTTAGCAGTTACGTACACAGTACGACAGACCACTTTCACAATCTACGATTGACTGGTAGAGAAATTTCCTACAATCACAAGACTTACCCTAAATCAGCACAAGCTAGTATTTACAATGGTTGGAGAATAAAAAAAGAGGCTGGAGAAGGCTTGTAGTTCAACAAAATGTGCCATTTACTCTCTGGACCCCCAAAAATGGCTGTTCAAAAAGTCAGGAGAAAAATTTCACTGATCACAGGAGAATATTTAACTCAAGAACCTAGTGGGGCTAAAAACTACAGCTGGTACGTAGCATGCATCACCTTATGGAGGCACCAACAGCCACTGTGACCCAGCCTGCTGTTCTGTCACTTCAGAGTGCAGGAAGCACCACACAGCCTGCTTGTCATTCACCTACCACATATATGGTCCATGCCCAAAAGCTTTATAGTTTATGCAAATATACCATTTAAGCTAAGACAACTAAGAGAACACATGCAACTTTTTACTTACGTTAAGAAAACGACCCACATTTCCTTCTTTTGTGGCATCCAGTACATACATATTTTCTTCATCAGCATTCTTCAGAAGTGTCCTGTCACCATCAGCCTCCTCACAAAACGCGTCCTGATTTGACTGCCTGTGATTTCCCTCTCTGCAGTCAGCTTTTAATGGTGTATTTTTGGATGGCCTCACAACACATGTGTCATCCAGCACACCTGACTTGCCGCAGTCACCACCCTGCAGAGGCAGACTCTTTCTTTCGTTTTCTGCACTGTCCGTGCCAGCGGACTCAGTCTGTCCAGTTTTCATCGGATATTCTTCCTTCTGCTGCTGAGTGGATTCTGTCAATGGACATGTAAGACGTTTTTCAATGCCAGTTTAAGGCCAAAGCCTTTCCCCTGTTTGCCCCTGAACTCTTATCCACCCACCCTTCATTCTCCAAAATGCATGCAGCTTCCTTGCTATTTATAAGTCTCTAACACAACTGCCCTTTTTCATGCCTCTCAGAAATCTTCCCACAAATGACTATTTTCTGCTGTGGTGCCTAAAGCACTTGCTAGACCTAATCTCTCATTCTTCTGAAATCCCACTCTGGACTGATTTCTTCCACACAGCATTTTATCATCATGCTCCACCTTAATTCCTGAGAGACTCATAAACTGTTAAGACAGAAACAAGATGCACTTGCAAATGGCAGCAGTTTCACACTGCCTCTCCAGCTTGAGGTCCCCCCAGCCCTCCATTATATACTGTTCAATTTTTGTTAACTGGAACACGTACTGGGTGTGACACAGTAACATCTGCATGACTGACTTTCCCACAATTGCACCGTTATCTGAGAAGCTGCTGTCAGGACTGTTCAACATGTCCCAAGATCAACTTTGCAGGCAAAAGATTGCCCTGTACCAGTTAATTCACTGTATTATGCAAGGCAGCAGTACGGTTGGACTCGATGATCATAAAGGTCTCTTCCAACCAAAATGATTCTGTGATTTCTGTACCACTGAGCAATCTTAAGACAGCCTCGGCATTATGCAGACAACACCACTCTACTCTGAGAATAGGTCTGCCCACATCCAAAGATCTCTTTCTACATTTAAAGTCTAACACCTGATGGGGCACCATTGTACTAAGAGTGCAGGATTTATAGCTCTGTAAACCTACTTTTTCTGTTCTTTGTTCCACTGGTTAGTTTTGTTTTGCTTGACTGATGAATCTGAGAACTATTATCTTCATCTGAGACGGCACTGTGCACCAGTGTATCAATTTCCTTTAAACAGAATAAAAGATAATGAAAAGGCTGTGATGTTTTGTTACTGTGGGCAGCTCTGGGTCAACACAGGACAGCGAGTTGCTTTTAGGACTCCAGGACTGAAGTTTCAAACCTACTGTAATGCATGGCTATGGCTGAGTTTCAGAAGTTCATACATTTACTGCAATACAACATTCATCTTCATTTCAAATTAACCTTCAGAACAACCTGGAAGGAGCTCCTCACTCAATAAAACATTTAAATAAGTGCCTAAGTCCCAATAACTTGACCAGAATTTAAACATGTTTATGTAAATTCCTGAACAAAAGGCCAAACATGCTTTTTAAACGGTTTCAATAAAATGAACAGATTTGCCAGGATTTCTCCTCTCCCACCACAAAAAAGGCAATTAATTATGGGAGCTCAAGAATGGACAGCACTACCAAACGTTAGCATTTCTTAAGTGCAATGAAACCCACAGAGTAAGTTTACCCAGTTTCCCTCCATTGCAGGCAACACTTCACACCCATGTCAGACCAAATTCTCCCAGCTGTGCCACTGCATGAGAAAACTGCATCCAGCTCTTGAGATTTTCTTCTCTCCCTTCTACGCCATTTTTTGTGAAGACATCACAAAAATATTATCACTGACCCCCAACCCTACAGTTAGTTACCACAGGGGGTGGAAGGCGAGAATGATTTCTTAAGACTCTAAAGGCTGGAGTGTAAGTGAAGAGTGGAAACAAGAAGAGTGTGAGAGTAGTTACTGTTGGTCTCAGGGAACATGTTAAAGGACTAATAAAGGAGAAGTGATGGCTACAGCTTTCAGCGTGCCAGCTTAGCTCACAGTGTGACACAATCTCATGAAGAAAGATCATTAGAATTATTTAAATGTATATATGATGAAAAGGTCAAAATTAACACACATACTCAGCACAGTGAAAAATTAATTTACTAAAGCCACTTATTATTATTACCATTTTCAGCGGGTGACTACGAAAACCAGCTGTTCTAGTTCCAGGCCTTCTTGCGGTTGCAATACTTGAATTCCTTGGATGAACCCTGTATAGAAAGGTCAAAAGGAAATTATAAAAAACAGAAAGACCTATAAGTAACTCTCGCAACACACATTTCTCTAACAGTCCCTAGTTCATAAAGAACAGACTACTCCAGAGCCTGCAGTTTGGCCTCACCTCAAGTTCTGTGACTATTTTGCCTTTAAGAATTGAGGACCTTGGCTAAGTTCTCAGTAGTATTTTTAAACATACCAGCTGCTCATGCTGTTGTTTTGAGACATCGGCAGCTGCTTTTACATCCTTTCCCAGTTCTCCTGATGACAACAAAATTCTCTGTTGTTTTATTATATCAGATCTCTCAAAACAGAGAGGGGGACAAGGGATATATAGAGAGAGACAGACAATACATGACAGATACAGAAAACAATCTCCCACAAAAGAACCTCACTCCTTCACATCAGAAGGCTGAGGAAGGATGGGAAGCAGTATCTGGCATATACACTTGAAACATCTAAAATCACATTCATTTGAATTACGTTACAGACTGGAGTAGAAAACACCGGTTTCAAAACTAATCTTACTATCTGTACAAGGTCTAGCAATAAGTAACAGCTCTTGTTTAAGAATACTTGCAATGTAAACATTAATATGAGTTTTCTCACCCCCAAAAAACATCACGATACTTCTCTGGGCTACTGATAATGGCAACAAATGCTAGTCTTTAAGGCTTTAAGATGTAAACCCCTTTGCAAATTCAAAAGGTGCAGTGCCACAAGAAGTTGTGACATTGTTACATGATGACATCGTTTGTTCATTAAAAGGCAATCTGTTTGGGTGAACGACACATCAAATTAGCATACTGATGTCCTCACAAAAGGTTTTCAGTTCAGCTGGACTGTCATCTCTTAAAAGGCAGAATAACAAAGTGTTTTGTCTGTCTTTCCTCCCCAGCCTCCACGTGAAATATTTTTATTCTCTGAAATTTCTGGGATTTAAGGTAGCAAACACAACTTTAAAATTGCTTCCCTGCAATTTTCAGTAATGGCACCTAGTAGAAGTAAAAATCTAGCTGATTGCTGATAATTACGTACTTCACAAAATTATGAATTCTTTAGGTTTCCAAGATATTGAAATGCAAGTGGGAATATACTTGCAGGTATTTAAAAAACTTTGTTTGCAATTTCATGGTGCTTCTCAAAGATCCACAACAATCTACTGTGAAAGGAGCAAGAACTTGTAATCATTTATAAGTAGTGCAAATTTACAAAGTAGTGCAGTAGAGCACGGAATAAAATTTAAAGAAACAAGCACCCAGTTTCCTTCTGAAAATACTACAGCATGATATTGATTAAGCCACAGAGTTATTTTGCAGTAGTTTTATTTTAGGAATCCTGATAGGCTCTGAGACCCTGACTGTGACATGAAAACAGCACTAGAACTTTTGCATAATTCACTGCAAGAGTGAGGTGCTGTCAGCCTCCTAAGGGAAAAGGTTCACACTCCCATCAGGAACAGTTATGTTGCAAAGAATAGAGATTGGGAGCAAAGGACAGGACAGTTAGTGGCTAATTTGTTATCAAACCCTTCAGTGTCATCAAGTATCTTTAAATCATGTATCTCAGGTGTCTTTTAATAACTCTTGAATAATGATTAATGTCCTGAACAGATTAAATCCACAAAATGAACTGGATTTCTAGAAAAAGCCACGTGGTACACAGAGTAAGTAAAATTAATATAGAGGAAAAACTCTGTCCCACTAGAAGAAATAATTGGGAATTAACAAAGAAGTTCAGAAAGAAAAAAAGAAAACTCTCAGCAAAGGACATTCAGTTTTCTCTAACTACTCCTTTTACAAAGGACTCTACAAAGTCCTTTAACAAAGGACTTGCTAGAGTAGCAGAATATATAGTTTTGTCACGCTTAAGTTTGGTTTGGTATACTTACAGGGTTGATTTGTTTTCATCATCCACAGTCTGAGACAAAGATTCCTGCTTATCAAGAATGTCATTTTTGCCAGTCTGCATTAGTTCAATTTCAGAGTCCAAACAATCAGTGTCAAGTTTTCTTTTTTTGGAAAAAAAGCCACAGCCTCTGTCAATCACAGCACTCTTCTCTTTCAGCTCTTGACAGGTATCTTTCAATATTTCAGCTCTGCTCATTAATCTGCCTGGAAGAAGAAGACTTCTTTAAAAATTGTTTGCTAAGGTGGGTCGCACTCACTATTGCAGGTCAAACTCACATTAAAAAACCCACAAGAACATTATTTGGGAAGCAAAATATGAATTCATTTATACCGAAGGAAAACTAGCCCTGGCACAGGATGCAGTCTTCTGAGAGAAAAATCAACAGTCGGAGATAGGCTTTGCTCCAGAACGCTTTGATTGTTTGTCTGGCACAATCATGCTGCAGAGTTCTTCAAGGTTCTTTCATCCATTGATCATCTTGCAAGTTAAATTACACCAACTCTCTTGTCTTCCAAACACATATTTTCCCTGTTCAGTTCTTAAAAAAAAATTCCAGGGCACAGGAGGCCACAGAAGAGGGAGAATTTGCTATATATCTTCACCTTCTGTTACCTGAGTAAGTACAAACAAACGTCCCCTTGTCTATGTCATCTAGGCAGCGGACTCCCCAGCCTTTCTTCTCCGTGTTGAATACTTGCAGCCTGACTTGAATGCCGTGTTGTACAACTCTGTTCTGACACATCATCTTGTCACACCTGCACAACACACTACACTCATAAATTCTGTCAAGAGGAAGCAAAACAAAACACAATATAAAAGAATGCATTACCAAAAGAAAGCTGCTGTTATTAATTTCTCTCCTGAGTACTAATAAGGTGGCTGACTGAAAACGTAAAGACTCTAGCTAAAACTGACTGTGCAGCAGAGCTCTGAAGCTTGTGACTTTCTTGATTGCTGATTCATTGATTTTAAGAGTCAGTCAGCCAGATTTTGGTATAAGCAAACAAGAAGAAAATAAATGCCTCCTTTTTATTTTACAGGAGTAAATTACACAGAGGCAAAAATCCTTAGGAAGCACTTCATTCTATGCTGGAACAGTTTTTATCAAAGACAATCTGTCTGCCTGGACCTCACTGTAGCTGTCCTGAGTTTTAGGATTTAACAAAATACTTCTAAAAGAATTCAGAACTGTGCCTGTTTTGCATTTGTTTCTAGGTTCACTGGCAGTTTTTAATTCTGCACATCAACCATAAACTAACATCACATAGCAGCAAAAGACTGAAAGGGGCTCCTTAAGCCTGCGGGTTCAGTCCTTGGCTGTTGCAGAAAGATACGTGGCACAATGCCTATCCTAAACACGAGGCTACTGGCACCTTCCCTAGGACATATGTTAATCTATGGGACCTCAATATGAGAAAGGGTGAATACTTGCAGCACTGGGACAGCTCTGGAGACTCTTGGAAGAGTCATACATAACCAAGTTCAGCAACAGTAGCTGACTCTGGTCCTACAGAACAACTGGGTGGACGAGATAAAGAGCAAAAACCAAGGGTTTCCTGCTTCCCACTTCTTTGGATGATATATGCTGTGATGGTCTTGTGGTAGACGTCCTTCCCTTGTGGCAGGTCTCCTTCCCTTCTCCCCTTGACATGCCTGAATGAACCCACATATGGGCCCGATGTGACCTCAGCTCCTGGACCAGCTAACACTGTTACTCTTTACATTCTTCTCAGGCTTTGAACTAAGCTGTGAAAATTGTAGTAACCGGAGCAAAAAAAGTGGGGTTTTTTCCTCCTGTTACTCAAGTAACACTTATTTTTTATCATCCTGATCCATCAGTAAAATTGTGATAAAATAGGTTATGTTAATCCAGAAAGTGGAGTTATTTTAGTCCTATAGCACTCCATAGGAGTAAAATAAGAGCATACAAATAAAATAACACCTAATTGCTCAGTCTTTCTTACCCACTAGGAATAGGTGCCTCCAGTCTTTTGTAACTGTATCCACAGGATGTTTTACTACTTAGAGTAGCAGAAATTTTACTGCAGCCCCTTGCAGTTAGCTGTAGGCATGCACATTTTGACCTAAAAAACAATGGCAAAACATCTCAGCATATATTTGGAGCAGCACACAAACATAAATCTAGATAATTTAAAATGTACTCGACTATACACACATTGTTATATACACCTATACCTCCCCCTGCCCTTTTATTCCACAAGGCCCTTTCAGGCACCCTGTCCTTCTCTTTGTCTGTTGCCTGGTTACGTGTGCTTTACAATAATCATATTCTCCCAACCCCATTCTTCTGCCAAGCTCCTTAAAAGGTACATGTAAACAGCTGAAACACAACAGAAATTTATTATGAATGAAAGTCACCTGTTCTAGCACAGCATTCCAGCCTGTTAGCCACTACTTCATTATCTTCCTCCCACTCTAGCCCCCAAGAAGTGAAGAATTTCACACTGTGGAGACCTCAAGCAATAACACTGGTCTTCACCACCGTATGTCATGACAACTCCAAAGACCCACAGCATTTGTACAAACAGCAACAGACCAAATCCTGAACCCCAAAACCGCGTATCAAAAGCATCTCTACTCTTGGGGGAGTTCAGTGCAAATATGTGGGATTTCTTCAAGAAAATGGACATATTTTGGGCAATCCAGAATCTTATTTTGAGTTAGCAAAGTTATAATTCTAAAGTTTGCTTAAAGTCTGCTTTTAAAAGTCTGCTTTAGTAGCTAACAGAACCTTGGCTCTCAGGTAGCAAAAGTGCAGTTTTACAAAGTTCGTTTGAAATTACTTATCGGAGCTCTGCAGCTCAGCTATCAAAACTTTAATTAGCAAGGATCCTTGTTTAAAAAACTGCTGAGAAGTGAGAATTCTGAGCCAAGGTCGAATGTCTTATTAACTTTTGCAGGTGTGTTGAACAAGTTTTCTAAGTGAGGTAATCAAAGGGGGGCTTTTTGTTAACCTAATACATAATTAATGACAAGTAACGAATCGTGCTGCCTAAAAATGATGTAACCGATTACTAATGAATTAACTTTTTTAACCAGTGACAAATCATAATGTTTAGATATGATGTAATGGTGTTTACTAATGAATTAGCTATGGAATAAAAATAAGAGCTATCTGGGAATAAATGGACACCAGTCGTTATCACACTGATACGTGTGGCTGTATTGTGTCTAAGCCTCCTGCGTCATTTTGTTCTTTAGCACAAAGAAGCAGCATGCTATGTGACTGCTGTTGCCCACTGCTCAGCTGAAACTAAAGAACTTTAATCGCTGAAGCATCATTATACTAGGATGTGATTTCAAGCTTTTGTTGGATGAGGGGCAATTACACTGCAGACCAGCACATGCAACTGCCCTAGCTATCAGCATTATAAAATGAATTCAGCATCAGATTACACCTACAGGTAGAGACCAGGTGAAAGACACACACCCTGCAGGAAAGCAGAAAAAATTAACAGCAAACCCCCATGTTAACTGAGGTAGGTTCCCACAGTGTAATAAGGGCTTTAGAAAAAGACAGCAATGAGCAGCACTATTTGAACTGCTCAGAACACAAACGTTTTCTGTGACCACAGGGTTTCAGTTTCTGTTTAGGTAAGGGGAAGGATGGGATGTAGAGGGTTGTGAATGGTGATGTTTTTTCCTCTGTCTTCAGTGACCATCTAAGTTCCAAATGCTCTGATCTCTCCCGGCTGTCCTGTCCTATCCCATCCCATCTCTAGGATACCATCCCAGAGCAGGAGCTGCAGCAGAAGTTGTAGCGCAGTTGTTCCTGGCAGGAAAACAAGCCTTCCAGTGGCACAAGACTCTCCCCTCCCCACTCCTTTCCTAAAGAGATCTGCCTGCCAGCTCCACCTGGAGGAGAAGCACTGACAATTCAGGGAAAAAAGGGTGAGGAACACTATAATCCATGTGTCAATTGCTTCCTTCCCTACAACAAAGGCTGGACAGGTAGGAACACGAAGTTTCTGGAGAAGACGAAGACATGGGAATGTCAGTCAAAGCAGAGCATGGCACAAGACCACTACCACAGATGTTCCAGTAGTGTTGGTTCTGTGGTTTTTGGCTCTGTTTGGTACTGCAGACTGTTGCACTTCCACCGCCACCCTACTATTGAGGCATCATGTGTCAATTGTCTGGGATTAGATTTTTCTACCTACCTATCAATGCAGCCATCTGTGCAGTCACAGGAATCAACAAACGTGCTGGAGAAATTGTTGAGACAGTATCCACGTGGCCACGATGCCCTCCGATATTTGAAGTAAGGTAATCTTGCACGGTCAAGATCGTTACAGAAGGAAACGGGCACAGACTCGGCTCCATTGCTAATATCAAAATCAAACACAAGGGGTTCAGGACTTACGGTGTTCCTGCCCAACAGTACATACGTGTTGAAGGAGAAGTGATCAACAAATAAGAAATTGCACTCTGTTTCAAACAAATAATTTTGCACATCTTGAAAGCTTCTCAGACTTCGACCACAAGGAGCTTTATAGTTCACATCCAGTGATCTCGAAAGGCAGTCTGCTTTTGCATGGCGTCTTTGAAAGTGAAACAGGATTGGTTTCCTAAGAGGATTTTCACACTTGTAGGAGTCCGCTGCTCTGTTGGTGAGACATGCACTAGAGCATTTGTGGTTCCGAAACTGCAGGTTTAAAGGTAAATCTTGAATTCTACTAGATGCTTCTTTACTCTCTGAACCTGCTTTTTCCATCTCCTCTTTTTTGCTATTTGGAGTAAAACAGAAAAACAAAGAAAAAAAGAGTAACATCTTAGACAACCAGTAAAATGCTCAAGTTTGTTGTGGTTCAATATTAGCACAGGAAAGAAACAGCCCATTGCTAGAAGACCAAGGGTTTCACTAAATCACTGTTTGCATTGTGTTACTCTTTTACTAACATCACATGAAGACATACTGGGTGGCATAAAAAAAAAAAAGAAAAGCAACAGCTTCTTTCCAGATAGACCTTATATACTACAGCTCAGAAAAGACATTTAAAAAAGTAAAAAGAATTGTATCTTTACCTTCACATCTTCCAAATCAGTACCTGAGGCTAAACACAGAGAGACTAAGTCATGTGCCTGACAATCTCTAGTCTGTGAAAGCCCGAGGACCAAACTAGAAAATTATTAAGATCTAACCCTGATAATCCTGGTAATACTCAAGGATCTTTATTCACAACCTATTTTATTCTGGAAATTGCTCATGTGGTAAATTAGACAAGTTGTCCTGAGTTTGGGTTAGAACAGAACTCATTCTGTTCACTGATTTCACCTTCCAGCCTCAGTCTCTTCTAAGTGATGGCACTCGCTGAAGTTAATGGTGTATTTCTGCAGACAGTGTCTGCTTCTAGCAGTGACAGCACTTGATGTTTACAGTCACTGCCAGGGGCTGGGGTGCAGAAAGGCTCTTGCTTGTACTTGCTCCTGTGCAGACCAAGGTCACTGCTAAATCCTGTGTCCCACGGTGGGGGTGCAGTAAGTGAGAGGCTGCACCTGCGGGGAGGAGCGGACAGGACAGGTGACCCTACACTGACCAACAAGGTGTCCCATCCCATAGACGTCATATTCGGGATAAAGCTGAGGGGTCACAAGGGTCAATCTCTCTTCTTCAGTGGCCAGTGTCCAAGGAGGACTCTGGGATTGAAGGCAGAATGGACAATATGTGCATTCCTGAATCCAGTTCCCATGTGTCACTGAGTCCAGTCTGGGCCTTCCCCAGTGCCTGCCCCACAGCATCAGTGGTGGTGGTGAAGCGATTGCCATCGAGGGCAAGGGTTGAGTTCGGTATTTGGTTTATATATATTTCATTTTATTATTGCTATTATTGTTTCATTAAAGCAGTTTTATTTTTCTTTTCCAATCCATTAGTCTCTCTCCCTTATTTCCTTTCTTTCCCTTTGGGGAGGAAGGGGTTAATAGAGAGCATCTGTCCTTTGTCAGGCAGGCCCAGCCCTAACCCTTCTCACAGATCTACTCAAAACCTCCTATTTTCCATGCAGATCAAGTTAAAAATATTTTCACTTAAAAAAATGTCAGGATTCAAAACTGAGTTTAAAATGTTGAATTTGGAAATACAAGATAGATTAAAATCTCTCTCAAATGCACTAGAGAATATGTCAAATAATAAACCATTGAATACACTGACCTGCGAGAACCTTCTACAGAGTCTGCGGCGTTATCACCTGTAAGTACACGCTGCAATTTGCGTTTGGTTTCCTGTATGCCATCTCCATCAAACACATCACTTACTGAAAAAATTCAAATGCAAGCAGAAACTTCAGCAATCCGCATTGCTATTTATAATCAAACTTACTTTAGCTACTAAAGAGATAATTACCAAAATACATATACATTGCTATGAAGTACAGCTAAAGAAAGAGCACACTAGCAGGTGCTCTACAGAAAAAAAGAAGCTGCTTTTTATACCTTAGACAAAAGTCACGTGTTGGCATACAGGTGTGCAAGCACGTGACTAGCTGACAGACACCACACACACACTTTCTCTCCTACTCCTCCTCTCCCTCCCTTTCCCCAAAGGGGAAAAACTTAGGTGTGCATTGACAACCTTGAGGCAGAAACGCATTGTGAAGATTTACTCTTTTTCACAGACCACCAGATGATTTGCACATTAAAATCTTCCAAGCAGCTTTCAACGTGCATGGAGACAACATGCATATGAAACACATCTACAGATTTCTCTTCACTATTTGAAGTAAAAGGATGCCATGTGTCACAGCTATTGCAGCCGTGCACAAGACTGCAGCCAGCTCACGTTCACCTGCGCTCACTGGTTCTCTCTCTCTTCATTTGGTATGAGTCATATATACAAACCACGAAAGTACAAACCCAGGTGGGATTCCACAGTCCACTACCTGAGGAAGCTAATATTTTTTCCCCTCGTAATGCTAACAGGCTTCTCAGATTTATTTTACTGATATCAACAAACAGAAAAAAGTACCTTGTGAATAAAGCAAGACAAATTAAATCCACATACTAAACAAATACGATTGAGATGCACATACCATTTTTCAAGAGATCACCCAGATTAGCTTCATTCACCAGTGCCCAAGCCTGCCAGTATTCTGTGAAAAAAAAAAACCCAAAACAAAATAAAGCAGGTATGAAGTGTAATTTAAGTAATGGTAATATGGACTACTAAAAGAGCACCTTCCAGAAACACCTGCCTCCTCAGTATGCTAATCTAGAGCATTGCACGACTGGTATTAACAGAAACCTTTTGCCCCACAGGAATCTAGGAATTACAATAAAAATTACAGCTCACATTAGTAGTTGTGAATCAGCACTAAACATCCTCTGGCTTTCGGAAAGCTGCCGGAATGTTTCCAAACACACACAAACCAGCAGCCTCCAGTGGCAGTAATATACATAAACATAATTTAGTGTAAGTTTCTCTCTTTACTTTGTCATCAGACGCATCATCTTCCTGCTAAGAAGGGCTGGATCTTTACAGGCCAAATTAATGCTACTCCTAAATTGGTGGAAATGGCCTTCAGAAAGTAGGAATGCAAAGGAGAGACCAGTTCTATCTCAGCCTCTTACCCCATGCAACAAATATTACAAGGTGACAGACAAATGTCAGCAAAATGCATCTTAATATCTTGGTTTGAAATCTTTACAGAAAAAAGCATAGAAAAAAAATCAGATTTAACTGTGTCATAGATTCACTGCACCATCTGGGGATTCAGGTTGAACTTTTATCTATGCCTTGCTGTAATATCTTGTCATAAAAATCAAGAGATTCATAGAGTATATTTACATGTAATATAAACCAAAAAAAAGGTAATTTTTCTGAATTAAATAATAACCAGTAAAAAAACCCTTCTGATTTTGATGTAGATAAGGGAAACTTACTTTCAAGAAAACATGAACAATTTTAAATGCATTGCTGTCACTTTTTTCTACCCATGTTTCAAGTTATAACAGTATCTCCATCATGAAATAATACTTCTATGATTATAATCCCACCCCAAAACCATTCAGTTCCCTCAGATCAGCTTGAAGGGCTAAAAATTCTCACGATAAACAAAACACGAGGCACTGAAGATATTTCATTCTTTCTCAAGAATAAACTTCTCAGTTCCATGTGCGTAAGAGCCACACACTGTTTGAAAAAGTATACAGGCAAAATGAGAAAATGGCAAAATGTACCTGAAATGATTTTTTTTTTAAAAAATATTTTAAAAAAATATATCTGCTTTTTTAAAAAGTGCTTAGAAATGTCAACTACTAAGTAATTTAAATTCAGAGATATCTGAATTGTGGCAGATATCATGCATCCCTGCACAAAGCAAGGCTCCCTTGCAGTCCAGCTTAACCATTACAAGGATTTCAAACCTTGGTTTGTGGCAGTTCCGTCCTTGATCTTCTGCTTTAGCAACAACAGCACATTTTGCACTTGCTCAAATATGATGTCCACTCTTCTACCTCCCAATTGTGTCCAAAACGTTTTCAAATCACCTGAAACGCAAATTTCCATTTACAAGTCCATACAGCTCCCAAGAAGTCTAAAACCACAAGCAGCTCCCAGTGGATTTTTCAAAGTCTCCCACTCATTTCACTGGGAGGCACTTCTGAAAAACCAGCCAGGACTCCTGTCGTCGTTGTAGGCTGAAACCTTCAGAAGTCTTCTCCTAATCCGAATCATTAAAGAGAAATGGAAAGTGACGAACTGGAGTGGCTTCTGATGGTCCATGATGCTCCTTCAAGTAACTTTTCAAACATGTCTACAAAGGGAGTTGTGGAAGCCTTTCTCCAAACACCAGCAAATCAGTCCCACTATAAATTAATCACCACTGAAACTCACAGAAGTGACACGAGACTATTTGTGACTGAGAGAACCGAACACATTATTAGACAAAAGACATTTGGAATTTTTTTCAGAGCTGTAACTGCCCTTAGCTACACAAGCTGACTATCCTGTCTAATCAGTATTTTTAATAAATGTTTTCTACCAAAAAATGTTCAAAGTATTTTCAGAAACAAGCAGTTTGATAACCTTTGTTCACCAAGTGGTATCAGCTGCAATAATTAATACACTCCTTATATTGTGCCTCTTTCCTCCACTAGAAATATTTATAAAGAACATTTTGTTTTTAAAAAATGGTTTTTTTAAGCTACTGGTTTAAATCTTTTCCAAGTGTAGGTACTTTTGAGGTACTAAGCCTATTCATGGAAACTCGTTGACTGCATCTTTAGCAAGGAGTCTGAAAAGGGAATGTGGCTCAGTGTGTCAACAGACAATGCCAGAAAAGAGAAAAGGCTCTCTCTCATTGTTAACATTTCTATTCTTCAATCATAAAGCACAAAAGAATAAGTAAATCTGTTTTCCTACTCTATTTCTAGATGTAGAGCTCAGTGTCACCATACTAGGTTTACAGCCCAGACAGCAAATCCCGGTTGGCAAATGTGCCAAGGCAACACCTCCCCAGCAGTCATGAAATACTGTGTCCTTGTAAGGCCCATAAAAAAATATTTCCTTAATTTTTGACTTAGCAGAAAACTACTTCTGTGGCCCAAGACACCAGAAGCTCAGTGATGCTACGGCACTACAGAGTTGACAGTTACTATCAAAACCAGCATGACAGCAGTGAGGAAAGTAACAATCTTCTGACACCAAAACCCCAGCTGCTTACATGAGCAGCAGCTAACAGCGTAATATTTCATATCAACAGCTAACGCTGAAAGTACTTATCTTGTGAAACAACTGATTTAGCACTAACTCTCAACATCACTTTGTGAGTTTTTATGTTCACAGGAATTTTTAAAATGTGGAAAAGTCTCAAACATGACCACAACACTTTTTGGAAACCTACATTACTGCTCCAAGAGACAACGTCTGCCATGTGTCATTTACACAATTTTGTTGTGTGGGACAGTACCACAAATTTAGATTACCAAGAAATATGTATATCTGTGCTTAAAAATATACATTCAGAAATTCCAGTAAGAAGTTCCACCACTGCTGTGATAAAAACTGCTGTCCTTACCTCTTATCTAGTGTCAGATATTTCAATATACATTTACTAAGCCTGGATAGCACTGGTGGATAGATTATTTCAGAGGAGAGGTGACAGAACACAGGGTTTTTATTTCTGGGTCATCAGTTATAATCTCGTGTAGGCCAAAAGCAAATAAAACATACAGTACTACATGTAGTGCTCAAACCACTCAATCACCTCAGAAACGCTTCCCCAGTTTTCATGCTAGAGTACCCTGAAACTCTAGCAGCAAATACTTGGATTTGCATGGAGAAGCAAAGATTGCATATGAAGTCCATGGTATAATTTTCACTTCAAAAAAGACAGCTGTACGCATCACTAATCTTTCCAGTGTTAATGCTGCTATGTCAACCCCAGCCAGGAGGACAGGTACAGGTACAGAACAGATACAGGATGTATCTACCTTGTCAGCATTCAAAATGACCTCATCGGCTGATGTCTCAGGGTGTGGACAGGCATCTCGTGGCAATAGTTCTGAACCTAGCTGAGGCCTTTGCCTCTGGACAGATTTTCTTTTCCTTCTATAGGATGCTCATGGCCCTGTATTTCTCTTTTCAGAGTGGTGCAGAATGATGCTAGAGCGAGAAACGAGCAGCAAAGGCCAGGGCTACTTATACCGTATTCCAGGAAAAATGCTTGGGTACGCATTTCCTATAAAGGTCCTGTAGTGCTGCCGACTAACATCTTTCACATCCACTGTAAAAGGCAAAACTGTTGTCTTCAGCTTATTGCACACCAGAAGTGGTGCCAAATAAATACTACCGTCCCCCCATAAATCCCTATTGTACTACCTTCAGTTCTCTCCTCCTCAGAACTGGTAAGGTTCTCCACTTCAAAGCAGTCACACAGCAGTGCAAGAGGTGCAGAACAGACATGCAAGAGATCAGGTGAGAAATTAATATGGTTGTAGCTACTTAGTTATTTAAAAAATTATACAAGCACTACAACGGGTATCAGTGGGAGCACTGTGTGAGAAAGCACGGTAGTGAAATAGTTACCCCACTTTCAAATAGTCACCCCACTTTCAAATAGTCATCCCACGTCTTTGTCAAGACCTAGATAAAAAGATTCAGACAAAACAAGCTGTGTGGAGAATTTTTTTCTTTACACCAGTCATGTTCTTATTATCCCTCCAGCATGAAGCTGTCAAGAGATAACCCATATTTTCCAGCATATTCAGCTGACCCTACATAATCCCCACTTCCCATTAGCTCACATTTCTCTCTCTTTTTTTTTTTTTTAAATTAATGCTGTCAGTACAGTGGTACTGCCACTAAACTGAAAAAAAAACATGAAGGCTTTCTAGGTAAAAAAATTACTCAATCTGTTTCTCAATAGATGCAAGATATCTCCACTGCAATAACATTAAGGAGAAGTAAGACAGCATTCTTTGACCACACTGAAGATATCAAATTTCTGACTGTCACCACTAATGACACAGAGAACATGAAACATAACTTACTAATAAGCTAGCTACTTAATCTTTTCTGTGCTATAACTGAAAAAACATTTCCATTCATTTTGGCACAGAAGTTTAATCTGGTTGACTAAGAAAAGAGGTTAGGTAAAGACTGCTGATTCCTAGAAAAGTTTCTAAGTGCCTAATGACTGCTCAAGACATATTTTTTAAGGCATACTTCTCTTCTCCTCCATCTTCTGGGGAGGCTGCATGGAAGGCTGTTACACTCGTTGGGCCATTGTCAGTGCCAAACCCAGCTCAGGCAGGAGAGCAGTGCGTTTATGTTGCTGTCCTCTGGCACCGTAGCAGGCTTAGGACGAGGGGTCTGGAGACAGGAGCTGACTGCTCGTCAGGCTGGGAGCATTGAAGCAGCGCTTACCAACGGCTGACATGGAGTGAATCTGTGACGAGGGCAAACCCGTGGTGAGGGCAAGCCCCCCTCTGGTCACGGGCCACCCTGGGCCGGTCCTGAGAGACTTGTGCACCAAGCGCTCTAGACCTTGCCCCAACACCTTCCACCCTCCTCTGGCCAACGTCTCTCAGTTCATCTGCGGATCAAGGAGAGAAAAGGGTTAAAGCTGTGCGACAGTGACAGAACACCAGTTTGAGGCACGGGGGTCACCAGACCCCCGAGCTCCCTCGGCCACGCATTCCCCACCACCATGTGACAGGTCCCACGGGGGCAGGCCCCCCGCGGCTTCGCCGACGGCGGTCCCTCCAGAGCCACAGCCCAGGCCCCGGCCCCGGCCAGCCG
>NW_010422895.1:0-13034 GCF_000710305.1 Buceros rhinoceros silvestris
GTGGCTCTCGCCGGACATGTGGCGCAGCCTGACGCTGTGGCAACCCCTGTGCCGCGGCAGACTCGCCTCCCCGGGCGCTCCCGCAGCCTGCGGTGTGCGTGCCGCAAGCTAAAGGGCCTTCAGTACTACAGCCAAGACCGTAAATACTGATCTGGTCTGTTGAAAAAGGAACATACCTGTGCGCTATGATGCAGAACCGTCCAACTGTTAAGGCGTCAAATCCTCCCGTGGTAGCGTTGATGTGGGCAGAGCGCCTGGCTGGCTACATGGCACACTGAGGGCCTTCACCCTGTAAATAACCTTGTTAAAGAATTTTTTATTTTAATCTAAAACAAATACTGGAGAAATACTAAAACCAATACTTCAGTCTACAGAGATACACAGGAGAATGATTATTTTTGTCCTACATGTCTCTGTTCTGGCCAGTACCAATGTTTACTGGCGAGGTACATCCTTCAGGAGTTTGATGGTCCTGTCTGTCTTACACATCCCTCTTCCAGGTACACTAGAACATTCTGCAGCCCTCTTTCTCCTTCAGAGGCATCCTCCTCAGAGGCATCATCACAAGGGCAGCCTGATGGTGCTGCTGGGTACACAAGACATCCTACATGGCAGAATTCAAACTTCAGTCGGGCACCTCCACCGGCTCTCAAATCCCTGTGCCACAAATTGTTGGAAGACAGCATGAGAAAGAGGATTAACTACGTGAGTCCTCCCGCTTTTGGTGGCTGTCTCTTCAAACCGAGTGCCTTGGGAACAGCACATGGCTCTCGCCGACGATAAAACGGCTTGTGCAGCTGGTGTTTCAGGAAGCAGGCAGCTCTGAACAAATTAGACGTTAGTAGGCTCTGTCCTGGCAAAATTGCCTGAGAACCGCCTTGGTGAAGGGCCTGGTGTTAAAGAGTTGCAAGCTGTCTCTCGTAAGGAAGTGTTGTTGGCACTCATACTGAATAGTCATGCCCTCCGCACGGGAGTGCAGAGCCTGCATCGGAGAGAGGAGCGCGAAGAATCCCAATCTCCATCAGGCAGTGACAAAAGAAAGATCAAAAGGATTGAAGAAATGGTGGTAAAGCAATTTATGTCAGTATGTTCACTATTTTGCATGTGTCTGTCTTGTAGGACCTGACAAGCAGTTTTGCCTTTTTGTCTCAATTAACCAGTGGCCCTGAAGATACTTTTCTCAAACCTCCAAAGTGCCCACAGTATTGAAAGTCTGCGCAGTTAACTGCTGGTTAATGGAACTAGAACTGACCCATTTCGATGAAGGGGATCAGAGAGCAATGCCAGAGAAACTCGAGGTGACAGCCAGTGCCCCAGCTTATTCAGACCAGAGAAGTGCAGGAACAAATAGTTCCAGCATGGTTATCCTCACAAAAGAGAAGTGGGGAGCAGCAGAGAGCGGCACGTGGTGAGGAGGAAACACATTTAAATTCTCTATCCCCTTTTGTCATATCGACTTGGTAACACCTTATGTAACTGTTCTTTCTTTTTTTTTTTTTTCAATTGGAAGAGTGAAAAAGTTTCCTCACTCTAAAACTGTAAGAATACTTACTTGTGATCTTTTTGGAATTTTTTTTTTTAGCTGAAAAAAGGATATATGCAGAAAATTCTAGGACAGCAGGTTAAAGCTTTTTCAATATAGAGTTGGGATATTTCTTTTTCCTGCTGTAATAAAAGGTGTGACTAAACCACACTGATACCACAATTAACTCCTACAGGCTGAAGTTCTTACTAAGATTAACTTTTTATTTGCAGCTTGAGCTTGAGCTGAGAGTCTGATCTGGGAGAGCACTGCAGGGTGAAATTACACAAGCTGGTTGCGAACCGGAAGACACAAACAGGACTCTGAAGGACTCAAACGTGGCAACATCTGATCTCGCTTCACTGAGATTAGCGGCTGCGTCCTTTACCTCCTGTTCGCAACGGGCAAAGTGTGCGCGTGTTGGCAGCTGACGTGCCGCAGCTGGCAGGTGGTAGCTCGTGAAGGAGCGCTAACTCGTTTGCGTGTCAGAGTCTAACTCCAGCTTAACGTTTTTCATTCCTCCCTCCCACTTGCACAGGAAGCTCCTGAAAACAGTCTGAACTGCAGGCACGAGCCGGGGAGACAGCCAGGCCTTGGCTTGGTAAACAACCGAACCAGCTGGGAGAGGGACTGCCTGGCTTCGCTGATGCCCCTGGCTGCTGACCTTCTCTTCCCAGGTTTTGAAAGGTCTGTCGGTTCCAGGGAATGTATTTTGTTACATTCCTGACAATGGAATTTTTTCGGCCTCAGGCCTCACTGCCCTGTTTGGCAAAATGGTACTGAAAGAGTTAACGTTAGCGTCCCGTTCTTGTGCCTTGCCTCCTTATCAAGCTCATGAGATAAGAAGACTTGAAGTGTCTATCTGGGGTAAATCAAGAGCAAAAGACATTATGGTGGCTATCCAGCAGGCTATGCGACAGCACTCCAACTTTGACGCTCCCCCATGTCCTGCCATTCCACATCCTGCTTCTGCCAGGAGCAATGTAAGTGTGTCACCCCTCACTGTCCCTGTCGCTGGGCGGCTGGGGAGTGGGAATAGGTGGGTACTTCCATGAGCTGGAGGTCATGCACCTTGTTTACAAAGGTTTCTGTTTATTTATTTGTAAAAGCTAGCATAGCTTTTTGTTCCTTTTTCATCTAATGGATTTTGTGGCACTTCACTTGGTTAATCAATTAGCAGTGATTAAACACGGGGAAAGATGAATGACATCCTGAGTGACGTCATCGTGTTTTCTGGGCAGTGGAAAGGAGCGGTATGCCAGAGGAACCTCTTGCGAAATAAGTGAGTATTGAACTTAAAGCACAGAAAATACCACGCTTTAAAATCCCCTTGTGTGTGCTCACTTCCTCCATGGGCTGACGTGGGGTTTTTGAAGAGGTTACCACTGCCAGACAGCTCCCGGTTGCCGTCACAGCTGCCTTCTGCCAAAGGTTACCGCCTCTCCTATGTACCTGCAAGATGCTCATGCAATCCCTCCCAAACTTGTTTTGGCCAAAGTCAACCAGAGCAGCTTAAGCAGTTCAAATAGTTCATCTGAACTGGTTTGTTTTGGCTGAGGTGGATTAGAGGAAACCCAAGTCAGCAGATGAGAAGTGAGGTGATGACCTTTCCATGGACGGCTTCAGGGGCAGTGGGTAGTTTGGCCTAATCTGCTTTCAGAGCAGACTGTGGCACCAGACATCACTGCTGCTGACAGCTCTTCAGGGTGTTTAAAAATAGAAGGGTTGCCGAGATAGATACCCACATTGAAACATTCATAGCATTTTTAGATACTGCTAGCATTGTCGGCATAGAGAGCAGGGTACGGCAGGCAGAGCACTGCAGGTTTGAGGGAGAGAAGCAATGGGAACATGAGGGTTTGGAAGCCGGTAGGAATGGAAGATGTAAGACTGCAGGTGGGGAAAGAGCAGAAGAGAGAAAAATTTGCACATGGAGATCAGTGGGAGATCACAGAGCTCAGTCCACAGAGAAGAAATTGGAGTACTTTGAGAAATGCAGGCATCAGAGACCTAAGGTGCAGAGTAGCAATGCTAGAGGAGAACAGTGAGCTAAGAACGACAAGTATCTCCTCATTCTTCCCTTTCATATGAGCATCAGACCTTAGGAAGCTCTACCCCTCTGGAAATGCTTAAATGAGAATAGCTTCACTAGTCTGTCGCTGCAGGTAGTTTTCATACCTCCACTTCCCTGTAGCTTCTCCAGGACTGCCAGATTAGCAGTCCTAGTGTGTCAAACAATCTGGGTTTAGTCTGCAAGTGGAGAGGTTCAATGCAGAAATGTGTTTGTGAGCTGGGAGGAATGTAAGACAAGATGGGGCAATGTTCTTGTTCCCTGTAAGACAACAGTGGGTGATTTGGAACAGTGGAAGAGAGGAAAATTACAGGAACCAGAACAGCGGAAAGTAGAGAGAAAAAGGAAGGAGAGCATCAGTTGTCTGCTTCCCTGTATTGCCGGACTTCATAACTCCTATATCCATGACTCAATAAGAATATACATGATCCCCATCTCTATAGGTTCTGCGTACCCTTTACTTTTGCAAGACTTTTGTGGAACAGAAGAGTATCACGATACGGTGCTTTTGTGGATACCAGAATGAACTACTGAGATAAAGTAACTCATTCAAGGTAGTACAGCAAGACCATTGCAGATCAGAGAACTGAACCAAGTTCTCTTAAATTCCAAGTCTAGCTCATCCTTCTCCCTCTCCTCTCTTCCATCTCTCGAAAGAAATTGATAACTTTTTAAAACTTACCTGAGCAGGCACATTTAGTGAAAATAAACACTTGCATGAAAGTTTGTTGGCTTAATTTGCAATTGGACACAGAAAAACACAAAAAAAGGGCTCTAATTGAGACAGACCACAGAAGACAATGAGCAAAGATAAAGGAAAAAATAATAATAATTTCTGATTCTATGGATGGGCTTTATAAAGCTTAGGGGCCTTTGTTCAATCCTAATCAACTTAAAGGGAAAAACAAACCCAGCTATTTTGATGGTTAAGCCACTTCTGTGTGAAACAGCACGATTAAGTTTTGAGAAGGCATTTGAAATTGGAGATCACAATAAATATTATTTACAGAAAAGGAGCATAGTAACATGTCATCAGGAAACAGAATAATGAAATACTGTTCTCAAGAAACAGCAAGTTCAGACAAATCTGCAGCAACTGAGAAACTTAACTAGTAACATTTCTCACTTTTCTGTATCTCTACAGAGGAAATATTTAAATAAGAACGACAAAAAAAGTGACACATTAAAAACCAAAATCACAAACACATTCCAGAAATTCTGATCACTGTCACAATAAACCCCCATCTCACCTTCTTTCTTTCAGCTCTTACTCACTGCTAGTCACTTGTCTGTAGGCTGGTGTACTTGTACTGAAATCAACTTGTCACGGGCTATAAGCGCAGACGGTGTAAATCATCGTTGCTCAACTAACCCTTAAGTTGCTATGCCAATTTATGCTATCTGGAGGGTAGCTTTGTATGTTCACATTTTGTTTGTGACTGATGATGAATCAGAACTAAAATGTATTTGTGTTTGTTATGAGGGCAACATAAAATGTATGAGGTCTTTGACTATTCATATCCTGCTTTATAACTACTTGAATACTTTAAATGTTGTAAGAGTATAGCAATTACCAACCATAAATACGTTTTAGACTTTTTTTTCCTGATAATGAAGTATTTTCTTAAGAATAGCAATGATATGATGAAAAAGGACAGCATCCATAAAAAGCTTTGAAGTTGTGATACATGAAGTGTAATCTGGGCGAATATAAACCACAAAGTACAAAGTCACTGTCGTGATAGCATGCTAAAGTAAGCTCACAATCAGGAAATTCATTTAAAATTCTGAATGTAGAAGGGGAATGAATAACCTGTGTTATTAAAGACCACTTTACTTTTATTTATACTTATTTTTAAAAAATATTTTTATTTTCAAGACATGTACACAAGAGAGGAAATTTTCTGCCAGTTTTAGAGTCTTCACCGTTTTTCCTAATCCATTGTGTTGTTTTTGCCTATCTTTAACAGCTCTGGACACCTACAGATATTCTAAGCCTTTTGGATTTGATAGTTTGCTGTTTATTTTATTTCTATGTCTAAGGTGCAGTTTGGGTGTTGCAGTAATATGCAAGTAAAACTATGTGGTTATTCAAACAGATTGTGAAAATGATGGATTTATCTTCTGTGGACCGTTAAAATGTACTTAGTATACAAAATGAGCCTCATCTCAAAAAAAAGACAGACAAACCCAAAATGGAAATGAAGTAAACTTGTATTCTAAAAGGGAAAAGAAAACTGACTTTACTTCTATTTGTTTTTGCTGTGGGGAAGAAGGGCACGAGCACCACAATGACTTCCATTTATAAGCTTTCATTCATATAAACCTTTAAGTGGATAACACCCTGAACATCAATATTTTGGCCTCACAGTAAAACCATTAATAGAAAAACCAGACTGTTAACTCGGAAGAGTGTCTTGTTTTGTTGAATGCACTGGTCAGAACGTTGTCAGCCTGGTACTAGCCCCATTGTCAACAACAGGCTGCGGAGTTTGCGGAGAAGGACAGGTGAAAATATCAGGTTACAGGGAAAAGAAGTGTGTGAAAATTTCAGAGCGTGTCATTATAATTTTTTTTTTTAAGGATGCAAAGTTAGGATATGCTATTTTAGTAGCAATCTGAGTTCAAAACTCTAAGGTGGAGGTGAGGTGAAGGACTGCTTGTTTCATTTTTATATTGCCTTCTTGACTACCCTTTCCAGCTTGGGAACAAGCTGGCTTCTGTGTTTTAGGTATGGGTGCAACTCTAAAAAGCTCTACGAGGGGTTTGAAAATCTTACAAGAACATTTCTGCTCCAAAGCAGTTTGCCACTTGTTCTCCTTGTAGCCAGGGGAAGAATCATTAATATATTAATAATGTTTAAAACTCCGGTTTATGCTCAGCGTGCAAAAAGAAGGGGAGGAGATCGGTGAAGGTAAAGCACAGGGCTGCAGAACCAATGTTTTATTTTCTGTGTGAAGGTCTGCCTCAGACTTCTCACGACTTACTTGAAGCTGCATCCACTTACTTCAGATATGAATTTGGCTTGTTGACTCTGGTCATTAAAAAATTCTTTCAAGCCACTGATCAAATGATGATGAGTTCCAGACAAACTTATGTTGAAGAATGTGCATCTTCATGACTCTTTTAAATCTGAATGGGATATTATGAAATCAAATGGGGCAGAAGGTTTTTTAAGAGGGGGAATTTCCAGCGGAGGACATGACTTTCCAAGACATTGTTTATTGGCAAATGTGTAAGCTCAGAAGAACTTCCTATACAGGAACATATGAGGACAGATTCTTTTGTGAGCCAGTCAACAGAGACATTTAAGGGAAAATGATAGATGCAGTGTGAGTTCCAGAATATAAAAGGAAAAAGAAGTCCCTGTTAGAAGGGCCTGTCTAATTACTCAGTTGCAGAAATCGTGTGTTTATTCATCTGTGACTTTGCACTGGGGCTTATGTCAGCTACAGTTTAAGAAAAATGGTTATTATAACCGATGATTCATTTAAAATAACTTCTTACCATATAGTGCCAGCAGGAGATCAGGATGCAGTTGCTCAGACTCTGTAAGCTTAATGTCACCGAAAGAAGAGCTTGGTGCCCTGTTTGGTGTACAGCATGTGAATGAACAAAGGCTTGAACCCCTGCAGAGGAGATGGCAGCACAGGAACAAGGGTAACTGGTCGGGGAAGAGTGAACCGGTGCGTTAGTGGCAGTCCCTACTCACAGGGGTGTACGGAGCTCGAGAAGATGTAGGCAGATGACTTGGTTGAGCCCATCTAACAGGCTGCCGATGCCAAAAGGAAATGCTCTAGCGCACAGCTTCCTACCCTCTGCTTCTGACTGGGAGATCTTGCCACTTTCTGTGCTGTGGATCTGGAATTGTTACGGTGCAACACGAGTCGATCCAGTTTGCTAATCTAGCAGGATTAGAGTGAGTTACTCTTTCTGACAGTCAGCAGGTTGACGTTTGCTGACCAAAGATATTAGAAAAAAGCTCTTTACAGTGAGAGTGGTCAAACACTGGCACAGGTACCTAGAGAGGCTGTGGCTTCTCCATCCTTAGAGATGGTCAGTGCTGGAATGGACAAGGCCCCAGGCAATCTGATCTGACTCTGGAGTTGGATTTAATGTTGAGGTTGGATCTGTCATGTACCAGCTAGTTAGACCTGCTGGCCTCCAGAGGTCCCTTCCAGCCTAAATTATTATATGGTATAGAGGGAGCAGTTGTGATTCCTGTATCTTGCATCCTTATTTTACACTAAGAAATCTCAGTGCATCAGTATCCCTGGCTGAAAATGCATCTGCCACTATGATCAATTCTGTGTATCGATTTTTGTGTATAAATTTGTATGAGCAAAGCTGTTTCAGGAGGAAGTTTGGGGGCATGGTATAAGTCAGTACTTTAAAAATATAGATATTGTAGTGTTGCTATCATAAATCAAACATTATAAAGCCATGTTATTAAATATTAATAATATATAATTATATAATAACATATTTTACATAATACTGTAAAAATTACTAAAGTAATATGTATGCAGTTAAAGTTTACAAACCAATTCATGTTGAAGAGAGACTCTACAATAATCATATGATAATGCATAATGTATTTTAACTGGTCCAGATTAAACCATTCTCAGATCCTGTCTCTACTTGTCTCTGTGGCATGCCTGTGATACAGCACAGCTTCTGGATTTCACTGGACCAATAAAAGTTGTCGTGCTTAGTAATTTGAATTTTTATGATAGCAAATTATATTTACATCCATTTAAAGGCCCTTTCACAGTAGTCGGGGTGTGAAAAAAGGCCCTGGAATGAGTCAAGACTGTATATATATAATTGAAGGAATGAAGGCATGAAATCCTTCAACAATAACAACAAGTAACAAATACATATGCAAATAAATCTTAAAAAAATACCAGAGTCTTATTCTCAATTACATACCTCCCTCTCCACAGCTGTCCGTAAGTCAACAGTGTAGCTGCACAGGGTGTGTTTACTTCCTGTTTAATGTTCCTCAACACTTCTAGGATAGTGCAAAAGGGCTGTATTGTACCATTCTCTTGTTTCATCTCAGTTACGTAGCCAGATTTTGAACTTTAAAGACAAAAACAGGTAAAGACAAAGCAACAAAAACGTGTAAATTGTTTCCGAATTATCATGCCAAAGGGCTTTACAATTTTTTAAAATTATTTCCTTTTGATGCAGGCTGTCAGCACTATGGATTCAGGGACATCCATCTTTGCTGCATTTGAGGACGAGTCAGTTAAACCCTATCCTGATCAGTAAGGCATCTACCTTGTTTTCAGTGGTTTACACAGATATGCTCAAGTGGTTTGAGATTCTAGTTTTTCAAGCAGACTTATAAATAGGTGTGTGTTGCCTATGTCACGTCAGTGTATTTTGGTGGGAACATGGCCATAGACTCCATACTCCCTCCCTGTGTTCAGAGAGGGGTGCAAGTGCAAAAGCAACCACACTGAAAATGGTCTGGCACCAGGGAATTTGGACCTGAGATGTGCTGAACAGATCGTGCATCTGTTGCCCTACAGAGCCCACCAGATAAATGTGTTGCAAATAAATTTGCCTGAGGGTACTTGCCTGCGCAGATCATTTCTACATGGTGAGAATCTGTAATACACTGGCAGCAACGGCAACCTGTCTGGAACGACATGGTTTTTGCTGAGATTTTTTTCTATACCAGACATTAAGTCAGCTGCTCCAGGTACATTCACAGCAGTACTTCTCCGGGATTCCTGGATGCCCTGTGACACATCCATTTAAAGTAGCAGTCTGCTGATGCAAGAAAATCGGGAACTGAGACAGACGAGTCCTCTAGTGCAACTCACAAATTCCAGTTTCATTCTTTGAACTGATGTGTAGGACACCAGTCACCAACTTAAGTAGTGAATCAACCATTCTTTCTTGAAACTAGGAATTAAAAATCATGTGTTTTGTTTGGACTTTGTTCTCAAAATCCCAATTGCCTCTAAAACATGCTGGGTCTGATTGGTTGTTTGGAGATCTACTTCTTCAGAATAGTATCTGTGCTGCCTCGTAGCTTCTATACCAAGTTGAAAATTATGTCCAAGTGCAAGTCAGATGTTGACACCAGAAAGCAGACAATTGCAGCTTGGTGGTATTCCACATTTGTGAATCTCTCTTGTGCCTGACCACAGGGTAAGAGACTGTGCCCCTAAACCTCCCCATGGAGCAGAGCTGGTAAGAACCAGACTCGCTCTTCCTGCATCTATCTGCAAATAGCTACAATATAGTACAAACAGACATAATAATCCAGTTTATTTTGGATGATTGATTAATGGGAACATTACTCGTATACTCAGTGCATGACATTTCCAATTACTTGTTCATATAATTTGAGAGTTAAAGGATATAAATACTTCGGAATTTGCCACCAGTTGGGTCGCCACCTGTCTGCGGAACACATTAGAGGGGGAAAAGGGTGAGTTGTATTCCATTTAAGAATGCTGTAGCTGAGAGACTCTGAATAACATTTCTGACACTGTCAGGGGGAAATTTTCCATAACAGTCTCAACACAGATTCAGCAACAGGGTCTTTTCTCCCTGACATAGCGAGACATTTAAAGGACATTAAGAAAGACGGAGGGAGAGGGAAGGGAATGATTTCAGTGAAGCGAGTTTGCAGTGCTGTGGGGCAGACACTTCCTTCAATAAGACAAATCACTAGACAGCTAAGGACGATATATATGCAATTGACGTGAACATTTAGCAAACAGCTGTCAATCTGTGTACAGATTCATCACTTCCTTTGTTAATGTTTATATCTGACATCATAGCAGTTCGTTAATAAATAGCTCATTTGCATGAAGAACTGGAGATGGTAAAAAACAACAAGAAGTTCTATACCAAACACACATGCAAACCCCTCACCTGCATTTCTTTTTGGAAAATACCAGTCCACCTGATGGCAAAGCTATTCCGTAGCATGACATCACTTAGTCCTATGAAATGACCACCGATGGGTTTATTCACAGCATCTATAATTAGCTACTTGCCTCTAAGTCAGTGATTTCAAGCAGCAGACTGATGCAAATGCTTTAATTGAACCTCTGGAGATGCCTTCGAAGCCAAGCAGACTAACACCTAACATGGGCATCAACACTACGTGCTATGTCAGGCTTTCTCTTGCAGCTTAACCTGCGGCTTAAAATCATGGAAAAGGCGTGGAGAAAACTCATTGATGTCCTACTTGGAAACAGCTGTGGGTCTCAAGGAGTCCTGTGAAGGAGGAGATCTCCTCTTGCTGTAGGTTTAGTGCCCTGGAATTACCTCACAGCATCATTTAGCTCTTTTCTAGAGATATGCCTCAGTAGACAGAAACCAGTAATGGTCCCTTGTGGAGTGCTACAGAGGGGGAGCCATTCAGGAATTAATAAAGCTTTCATGTCCGCTGCTTCTGGTTTTGACAGCAAAACTGACAGAGAACGTGCAGGAAAGTGGTGCAGTGCCTCAGGGAGCTTCTGCTGCATGCAGAACCACACTGCTTAGTCTGACAATGCATGGTTTGTAACACAAGACAGCAGAGACATAAATAAACCATTGTATGGAGATTTCTGAAACTCCAGTGTCAGTCCTTGATTCCCAGTATAGTCCCCAGTCCCAAATTCTTAAGGGAAATGCCGAGGTAGAAGTTAAGAAAAGAACCCCTGCTCAAAAAACCAGGTAGCTTGATTTCAGTGTGTGCTACTGTTTCAGAGAGCCCATTTTCTTCTTTCTTTGGATCAGTCTTGTCTGAAATTTGTTTAACAGTATTAAAACGTTCAAAAGAAAAAATAAAAGTCCACAATGTGATTTTTATTTAAAATACTGTCCTTTCAGAGACAGGAGAACCCACCCCCAGATCTTGTACTTGAATGCTTTTTGCAAACTAGGAAATGTTTTCTAATTTTGATCTTCTAATTACAGTTAATCTTCCTAATCTTCCAACAGTTGCCACAAATAATTATGCTTTCAAATCAGACACAGTATGGAGCTGAAATTTAATATATACATATATAATTACATGTGAATGAGAAAATTTATAGATATTTATGTGCAATTGTAGTCAATTTTCTTGATTGTTACATTTTTCATATGACAGTCTGAGAAGTAGCAGTCTGATTTGCAAATGTAAATGCCATTTCTTCCAGTGAAGTCAAGACTGAAGTGAGCAGAGTCAGAGTAGCAAGAGGCTAAAAGTGCACCAGATCCTCCAGAACACCTGTGTTGTGCTGGGGGCATGCCCATGTCTACACTAAGCTGGTGTCACACTTGGGCAAATCCTGGTCCCCCATCACAAAGCAGGTCACCTGAATATGACATAGCTTCTGTCAGAAGCATGCATTCAGGTGCCCTTTGCACGGAGAGTGGAACGGAGAGAAAGGAGCTGGCTTTTACCGAGGTCTTTCCCAGAATCTGGATGTGATCAGGGTATATGCCTGACTGAGGAGCTTAACAGACCTTCCGGCCCTCTCCTTTTAGCGAGAGAGCCAAATACCTGAGAAGCCTTTCCAATTTGCTGTGAGTTCCCAAGAGACAAGCACGGGAGTCTTTACATTTATTGTTTAGGTGTCAATAGTACTTAGCAATGAAGGTGACAGAGCATCAGGTCATGTGAAACTAGAAAAAGAAGTTCAAGAGTATCTGCACTTTTTTACTGGGTCATACCTGGTCCACTCAATAGGCAAAGTTTTGCAACCTCACTCAAGTAAAATGCCAAATTTCATCAGCCTATTTTTATAAATACATGCTTAATGTAATTTACTCTAAACCCAACCTGCTCAGGTGAATCAAACCACGGTAGCTCTGGCCATGTTAAAAAAGTGTTACCTGGGATTGTTCTGCCCCTTTCATCTGACCCATGCTTGCTGAGCGCGATCATGTCCATCTGCAACTACTGCCAGGTGCCATCACCGACATTTTTGTTGGAGAAGGTTGGTCAGCTCAGCCAGTTCAAGCAAAGGCTCTTTCAGAGAAATGGAGTAGATTGTTGGATGAGAGGAAAGGCAGGAGAGGCAGTGTAGGCAAGGGAAGAGGAAATTTGGTGGTTTGTTTCAGGACATATTGGTGGAGTGGGAGCTCTGGGACATGTCAGGAAGATTTTGAGAGCCAGGGAGAAGGGAGCTGATGACAGATTAAGGGTCTCTGTGCTTTGTCCCGTATCTTTGTGAAACAGCACATTTTTGTTTCCCCTGTACGGATGGCCAAGGCCGTCCCGATAACAGCAGCTCCCAATAAGCTGCAGCTCATTTTGCCTGCTGCCTTGAAATAGCCCTGTGAACAAGTTTGTGTCATCCAGGAGTATGTTCTTGATTTACATCCAGTTAATAGAACACTTTTTGTGGTGCAGCCTTTGATCCTCTAAGTAATTTTTGTTCACATGAGCAGTCTCATTAAATACAAATGCCATTAAACGCAAATACAAGGTTCAGC
>NW_010422895.1:13136-17280 GCF_000710305.1 Buceros rhinoceros silvestris
ACAATACTAGGAAATCCAGTACGTTTAAACACAGTTGCAAACCAGAAGTTAGCTGATATGATGATGACTTAAGATGAAGAGAGTGGTGCAGACCAGCAGGGCAAAGCACTGTACTGGATGATCTGATCCTTCACACAAAACACGATGACACTTCTGAAAGAAGTCATGGTCATCATGGAAGTCCGCTGACCCAGTTACAATGCAGATGCCGTATGAAGACCTTCATTTTGTGCTCGGGCTATGCAGAAACCTTGTTTGTGCCCTTGAACAGGACCACAGTATCAAACTTAGATTAGTAAATGTTTTGAGTGTGAGCACAGCCCATTCCATGGAACCTGGATCTGAACGAAACTGTTTAAAATTATTTTAAAGTGCTATGGAAAGCAACCAGAAATACTCTCACCAGAATGGCCAGCTAGCAGGCAGCGGGTTTTGGCTGGCTCTAGTAGGCATGCATATGCAGGCGTATTTGCTTGAGTAGGCCAAAAGGGAGAAGCATGTTGCAAAATACCTTAAGAACCAAAACCGACACTGAGCTGAAGTAGATTTTTAAACCTCTTGGGAATGAACAACACGCTTTTTTACTGAATCAGTCGTGTATAGAGTTCGGTGTACACAATTAAAAGAAAAAGACTAATCCTGCTGTAAGTTCACCTCAAGTATTTCATGAATTTCACATGATCCACCCACTTTTTTCTGTACCTCTGCAGTTACCATATCAGCAGCAATAATTCTCTGTTGTTTAAGTGCCAGATACAACATGGCTCTCACATTCCTGAACGTGGCATATTGTGCTGCTCTGTTTGTTTGTTGTTTTGGAACAAGATTAAATTTTACTCACTTGTGTACCGCATTGAACTTTAACCCACTCTTCGTCATCTTCTTAATGAGTGATTTGTTTGTCTTGCTCTTTGGTTCTCAGTTTTTTTACATTTAGTTTAAATTCCGCATGAAATCCATGTTATTCAGACAGCTTTTTGAACAATTCCTAGTTTTCCTCTCTTATTAACTGTTAACCCTTATTAAATAGTAATCATATGTGTGAAGTACAGGAGCATCTGCCTTTTTTTTTTCTCCCTTCTACTAACTAGAAAATATGAAACAGTGTCTTTCTAACTGCAGCATGAGCATTTTCATGCAATATTTTAATTTACAAATCATCTATCCCTTCAGCAATGTAAAAGCTTTATGAGCACTGTTTCAAGATTTTGCTTACATGAGAAAGTTAATTTGGCTAGATAAAGCTGTAACTTTTCTGTGTGTGCATATGCATGGGACAAGAGCTGATTATTCCAAATTATTTTGAGTCCATTCTACTTAAGAAGCTATTCTGCAACAGCTAAACAGGAAGAACTCCCCTTGTAGATGTGACTTCAAGCATTTGTAACTACAGAAGGTGCTCATCATGTCACAAAGTTAAACATTTAGCAAATATGAGAGCAAAGCCCTTATCAACATTTAATTATACAGTGTGTAGCAAGTAGCTCACCAATCAGTCTCCCAGTGTGCTGTGCTTTTTTCAAACACTGATTAGAGTTTAAAAATCAGCTTTCAGAGGGCTTTTATTTTAAATAGAATGTTCTTTTAATCATTCCAACAAAGCGATCAATCACTGTACATGTTAGCATGTGCTGTTCATGTGTTTATCAGGCCTTTCAAAGCTTTAGTATGTACAGCTCATTTTCTCTAATGTAAGAAAGAAAAATCTGGTATACTTCCATCGCAGTTATATAAGCAACAATAAGATATAGACTACTATGTAAATAAACATTATTTTTGTTGTTCCCCAGTCAAATAATTAGACTGATGGGTATAAATGACAAGTTGAGGGTGTTCTCTGTCTCCGTATCAACAAAGTCTAAAACCTGAAAGACAGAGGGTTACTGGCACTTCTAGAAATGCTTCACTGGTATCCGGTTAAAAGGTATAAGAGAATGCAATTTCTTTATTGGTTCTACAAAAAAAAAACCAAAAAACCCAAGGGATTGAAACACAGGCTGTTCTTGCACAGTCTTTCCCCCATAGCAAATGAGTTAGCATCTCTGTTAAAGCAATGGGCATCCTGGTACATCTGGAAAACAAGCAAGAAAATATCCTGAGTGCATCCTTGTTTCCCCATCCCTGAATGAGCTGATCTCAAAGGCTCTGAATCTGCAAAGACTCCACAAATGGACAGTGGAGCAATTTCATCAAAATGCTGAGTCTTGATACCAACAGGCTGCAAGATTTATTCTTGTTTTAGGAAAGATTTCAGAGGAACAGATTTCCATTTGCGCAAATTAAACTATTCACAGTTCTAGAGAGCATAAACACCTCTTTCAGATTTGTTGACATCACTGCAAATACAAGCACCCGGCACAAAATCACCCTGGGAGCTGTATCTCTTTTTTTCAGTCATGGTGGCATAAGCAACGATTTTTGAACTACTGCCTGGTCACCAAAGCCCCAAGTCTCTCTGGATCTAGAAGCACAACCCTTCTTTTAACAAAGATAATTCACCTGAGCAGGGAACTGCCAATACTTGGGATTTAATACAAGGTAGTGTTACCTTGGTGTGCAGCACCGTGGTTTAGCAATAAAACCATCATGGATGGATCTCCTGGAGAATCGCTTAGGAATGATCACGTTAGGAAAAACAGTGACCTGCAGTTAGTGGGGCTGAGTTGGTCTAGTACACAGAGCATCTGTCTTTACTTTAACCAAGGAAGTTTCACTTTAAAATCTTAATTCACTCGTGAGTCTCTAGGGGTCAAAGGGTGACCTGTTAGACAACATGAAGAAAAAAAAAAGAAAAGCTCTGCTGGGTCAGGCCATGAGTCCATTTAGTTCAGTATTCTGTCTCTGGGAGTGGCAGAAGGAAACGTTTTTTAGGGAGAATATGTGAACTTGGTCTTCTTCAGTGCTCTGCTCCTTTCATACATCTCCAGGATCTCAAACTCTTAGATTAGGGATGGTGGAGAATACTTCCCTTGAGTACCTCTTTATGAAACATAAATCTGTCTAATCCTTTTTTGAACCTGCTGAGCTCTCCACCTTACAGAGTCCTGTGGCAGTCAACCACCAAGAGTTCACTATTTGCTCTGTAAAGTACTTTCTTCTAGCTGTTAAAATCGGTTTAAAACATCATAAGCTTGTGTGCTATATATGTGCACGTACATAAGGTTCGGGTCTATTCACAACTGTTCTTTCTAACAGACTCCCATGCAAGTTGTATGTTCATATTCATCTACGAAGACAGCATGGCTGTAGTGCAAAAGCAGACTGAAATGCATTTTGAGTTGTTCTGTGCTAAAACATGGAAACTCTTCAGTGTTAAGGCAGGGAACATGTGCTTATCCTGGTCAGAAGCTGAGAGCTCTGCTTCTTCAGTGATACAAAGCAGAATGGGTAGCGTGGGGTAATCTAGTGGAAGGAAAAGCTGCAGCTGTAACTTTAAGTTGCTGCTTGAAAGGACTGTGGCCTTTCTGAATCAGCATCAGGGCTCTGTCTAATCTCCTTCCTCCACTCATGTTGCAACGGAGGGTTGCCTAAGTGAGCTGTGTTGGCTCTTTGCCACTCAATATTTCCCTTCACCAGGGAAACCCCCAACTGGCTTTTAAAGCCAGCTCTATGGCCCCAGGATAGTGCCAGAGGTGGTATGAGGCGCCTCACCGCCATATTCAAGAATTTGAAGGCAAAGATGGGGGAGGGCATCGCAGGAGACAACCTTGGCAAGCTCATAGCGAGCTTGAGGCTCATGCCTCTTGCTTAACACACTGATCATCCCTCCTTTTGTAAATTTTGTCTTTATTTCAGGGTCCAAGTTGCAAGAATTGATACATTGGTTTTGGACAGGCAAATAGTGTGCAGATTGCCTTGTCTTGGACAACTGAAAATCTTATAAGCATATAGAAAAAGAGTTACAAAAGAGCTTTGTCTCTGCCAGGCAGAAAGCATATCCCTCCAAGAGGAAGGTCTGTGAATTGGGGGGAAAACCCCATGACAAAGTCTTTAGCCCTAACAATTGCGTGTAAGAGAGATTAAGTCACGGGAAACTCTTGTGCATAGACTTGCACGAATAAAAAGAAACACGCAGCAACATGAAACATGCCTGAAGCACTGGGGTTCCACTGCGAACGCAGAACGCAGGCCTTGCTGACGGGAG
>NW_010422895.1:17448-17791 GCF_000710305.1 Buceros rhinoceros silvestris
CTTTGGAGCCAGCAGCGGCCTAACCTCAAGGGACGTGGCCGCGGCACGGCAGGCTCGCACGGCTTGGCTTGGCTTGGCTTTGCACCCAGAGCACTCGGCACCAACCTTCTGCGGCGTGCGCCGACCCGACAGCCGAGCAACGCTGGGATTCCCGGCGGGAAGGGGAGCTCTCAGCGGGGCTGCCGCGTTGGGCTCCGAGCGCCCGTGCATCGCGCGGCGCCCAAGTGACCGGGAAGCCTCGGTCCCGTCTTCAGGAACCTGAAGGACAGCAAGAGCAAAGGAAGTTTTTTTAATGCTCAGGCCACTACGTGGCTGCTCAGCAAGAACCTTCCTGGCGCTGTAA
>NW_010422896.1:0-4479 GCF_000710305.1 Buceros rhinoceros silvestris
GACCTCTGAAGGTCTCTTCCAATCCAAACCAGTCTGTGGTTCTATAAAGACTAGAGCAGCCAGAAATCTGTCTTCACCTTATTCACTTCTACTGCCAGGCCACAGCTGCAAGACTCCACCTACGAGAACTTTGACCGCAGACATGGCAGCAGCCAAACTTTGCCGACAGAAAGAACATCATCAAGACGCAGCTGAGGTCCTGGGTGGTCTCAAGGGCACTTGCTTGCACGGTTCGAATTCCTGTCTCCTCTGTACAAGGGTGCCTCTTCCCAGCGAACTAAAGACTGATGTTGACTGATGCACAGAAGGTCAAACAGGCCTTGCAGGTGCACGACTTCCATCCCTGCTGCTGCTTACAAGCAAGAGACGCCCTTAAGGGGAAAACAGAAGAAACAAAAAAAAAAAAAAAATCGGACAAAGAGGGATGGAGCTTGACGAGCATATGGGGATCTACACAGGACATTCATTCTGACCAAGCTGTGCGTTTTTAGCCTGTATCAGTTAGTGTTTAGCAAGCAGAAAACAGTATACCATTTTCTCACATCTTTTTACTTTGGCATTTTTCAGATGTTACTTCAAAAAGCAGTTTTCACCACTCCACTTGTCAAACCACATGCGGCTTCCTAGAGCCAGCAAGCAAACTATTTTAATGTTTCAAATACTAGCCAAGAAAAAGAACACTACTAGAATTTCTGCTGGGATTGGGGTTTGTTTTGTTTGGGGGTTTTTTTGTTGTTATTATTATTCTTGTTCCTTACCTTCCAGGAGAGTTTATTTAAGAGTTCATCAGAAATCTTAACTTGCAAGAGGAGCCCAAGCAAAAAGAGTTTTTCCAAAAGCTGGTAGAGCTGAAAGCAAGACACGCAGAGTGTGGTCTGTATTGTAACTCTACTGCGGCTCCTAGTGCCTACGGGCACACACAGGCACAATCTCAGAGCTTTGTGAGAACTATGCTCTGAAAATTTTCCAATAAACAAAATTGGCAGGTTTCTTTTTTTTAAAAAAAAAAAAGAAAATTATTTATTTTGAAACAGTTTCCATCTCTGTGTTACAAGAAAAAGTTCCTTTAAGGCCTGACTGCTCATCTAGAATTCTGAGATGAAGTCAGTACTACAAAGTGACTGGCCATCCACAGGCAGGTCTGTAACCCAACTGCGGACCAGGTGAAGAACCCAGCTCACGGCACAGGGTGACACAAGTCAGCCTGGAGTCTCAGGCAGGCAGGTAAAGGTCCAGACAGCCTCGTTCACAGAGAGGAGACAAAATGAAAAGAGAAGAAGTGACAAGAATCTACCTTCAGGTTTATATCACAGGATTAGATGCTTTGTGCAATCACTCCAGTGCAGCAGCTCCAAAACTCTTCCCCTAACAATCTCACTTCTGGTGACAACCACCGCTGGCCGGGAGCCCAAGATGTGTCCGAATTACCACCAAGCCAGCGGTCCTTCTTGCAAGCTCACCCCCAGCCTGGGAATTACTAAAGTTCACCCTTTCATAACAACTTTAAATGACTTGGCCAACAAGGGACAAACAAAAATAAGTGAAGCAATTGCTTGAACCTGATCTTTTAAATCCCGGTTTAAAACCCCAGCAGTGGCAAAGCCAGGTTTAATAAAAAAGGAAGAGGTGCAAAGAAAAAGAAAGTTTCAGCAGATAGCGTAGTCATGGCCCAGTGAGCTCAGTTTCAGAGGTGTCACAGGAAGAAAGAAACCTCAGAGATATTAATTGGACAAACCAAACTGAACTTTTGAGCCCTTACGGTTTTATAGACACACGTTAGAGCAATGAGAACCTGTTTCTACCTGTGAATGGGGTTGAGACTTGGCTTAGGCTTACAGGATCCTTCTCCTGTAAAATTAGTTTAACTCAAGCAGTTTGGGTCCAAATAGAAGCATCAGACCACTGAGTCCCAAAACCACCTCGGATGTACAAAGTGTGCCTTGTCACGTGTTATTAGCACCCATACCCAAGAGCACTGACAGGAAACGCATGTCACAAAACTGCTGCAGCAATTTAGATGTGAGGAAACTCATGGATTGGCACTGTTTGACTTTTGCTTACTCGGCTTCCAAAGCACAGCCCACATTAGTGCAGCGAACAGGAGCACGAGGACATCCTGGTACAGGAACTCACCACACCCCCAGACCCTCGGAAGGGGACACAAAGGAGTTTGCCTGAATTCTGCCCCCCTCCCCAGGGAGGGACCTCTTTAACCTGTCCAAACCCCTGCAAAATTGATCTTCAGTGGGAAGAGTCTGCTCTCAACATTCCCCTCCTTCTATCTGCTGTTCTGTCCTTCAAAAAGCAGAAGGTGTGGGGTGATGTGCAGAGGAGAAACCTCACCATCAATAAAATGGGGTGGAAGGAGCCCACTTCAGTGCACACGCACCATAAAGAAGTGCCTTCAGGACAGTGTTGCGGGGAAAGGTCTCACACCTTTTCTGAGAAATCAGCACAACCAGGTGCCTCCCAAGGGGGAACAAGCAGGAGGAATTAAGAGGTCCATTGGCAACAACATCTCTGGGGTGAAGGAGATGCTGCAGGGTAGCTCACAAGCCTGGAGTGCTGCTGTGGATGGCCGCAGCCTCTTCAGGAAAGGCAAGACTGGACAGAGAGGACAAGGAGCTGTTCTTTATGACAGAGCACAGTGGGAACCGCCAGGGGTGAACAATGAGCCAGCTGAGAGCTTACAGGTCAGCACTGGCAGCCAACAAATGTGGCGGGTGTCCAGCGTAGATCTCCTGCCCAGAAAATATGTAAGGAAGAAGCCCCATGTTGGCAGGTCCTGGTCTTCATGGAGGACTCCAACCACTCACTCAAACCAGTATATACTGGAGAGACAAAACACAGCAGGGAGGTTTATCGAACTGACCATTAGAACTTGGCCTAACCAGTGTGTTCCAGTTCCTCCCCTTTCCCCCACTCCCAGAGCTAGAGAGGATTCGGACATTGTCCTGCTGAGCACTTCAGCTTCCAGAGTAAACCAGAACAACTCCCATCACCGTGCCACCACAGCCCCTGTGGGATGCTGTAGTCACTCTGCAAAGAGGTGCTCTCTGCCCATTTCCTGCACCTTGCTGCTCAACTCCTGGTTTTCCATTCCACTGCCTTCACTTAACGCCACATTCAGCTGTTCTGACTGTTTCCGTTTGGCCTTATTTCCTTAATAAATACTCACACCACAGGCAACAGGTCATCTCACTGTGACAACTGCTGTGCCAGTCAAACAGTCGAAAAGCCACAGATGCTCATTCTCCATTTGAACTGCACCAGCTGTCCAGAAGACACACTTGTTATCAGACAGGTGACACTTTGATTTCATCTCTTTCCACTGCCATCTACAATGTTAAAAGCAACCCAAACATCGTTTTTCCTTCTGAGATCACCTCACCTTACACTTACGATGTAATCAAGAACACTGTAGCGCAGGGTAGGAGAGAGGGTGGGACATGCTGGGAACTTTAGAAGTCTTTCCAGTAAACCCAGAAGGGACGACAAGCCCATCTGTTGGGCACCGTTCAGAGAATAAGACTCCAAGCTCTGGAGTTCACATTTCTGACAGAGCACTGCCAGAGGATCTGTTCACAGAACTGCTCCCTGTACTTGAGGAAAGCACAGGTTCAGACTTCTACCACTGCCATGCACACCAAGATGCCAGAGGACTCGTCTGTAGGTGACCCAAACAGCAAAAGCAGTAGCACATGGAGAACTCTCCCTGCTTTGCAGGGCCTACCACAGTATTGTTCAGAGAGTATTTGAACTATAGTAAAACAAATTACTTTCACTGCAATTGTTAGATCAAGAAATGGAGAAAAATGTCATAGAATCACAGGCTCGTTTGGGTTGGAAGGGACCATCAAAGATCATCTAGCCCAATCCCCCTGCAGGGAGCAGGGACATCTTCCACTAGACCAAGTTGCTCAAGAGACCCAAGGTCAAACCCGGCCTTGAACACTGCCAAGGATGGGGCACCCACAACCCTCCTGGGCAGCCTGGGCCAGGGTCTCACCACCCTCACAGCGAAGAGTTTCTCCCTTTTACCTAAGCTAAATCTCCCCTCTTTCAGTTTTAAACTGTTACGCCTCATCCTCCCCAGCTTTCTCCGAGCCCCTTGCAGCACTGACAGGCTGCACTCAGGTCTCCCCGCAGCCTCCTCTGCTCCAGGCTGAACCCCCCCAGCTCTCTGCCCTCTCCTCCCAGCAGACAGGTTCCATCCCCTTGATCATTTTCAAGGCCTGCTCTAGGCCCACTCCAACAGGTTCATGTATCCCTTACACTGGGGGCCCCAGTGCTGACGATCAGTCAACAGCATCACTTCTACTGCATTACACCAGCAGTGACTGTCCTCTTGCACTCAGCCAGGGGCAGGCTGCACCTCCAGTCCTGGGGTCAGTTTTGGCCCCTCACTCCCAGAAGGACATTGAGGGGCTGGAGTGGGTCCAGAGAAGGACAACGAAGGTGGGGCAGGGTCTGGAGCAC
>NW_010422896.1:4517-16216 GCF_000710305.1 Buceros rhinoceros silvestris
GCCAGCCGCAGGACGTGGGTGTGTTGATCCTGGAGCAAAGGATGCTCCGGGGAGACCTTCTTGCTCTGATCAACTGCCTGAAATTCAGGAGGTTGGAGCGAGGTGGGGGTTGGTCTCTTCTCCCCAGGAACAAGTGACAGGACGAGAGGAACCGGCCTCCAGCTGCCCCAGGGGAGGTTGAGGTTGTCCCTGAGGAGCCATTTGTGTCCCGCTGGGGTTGTGCAGGCGTGTCACAGGCTGCCCAGGGCAGTGGTGGAGTCCCTATCCCTGGAGGGGTTTCCCAGCTGTGTGGAGGTGCTGCTGAGGGACAGGGGGGACCTGGCAGTGCTGGAGGAATGGGGGGGACTCGATGATCTGAAGGGTCTTTTCCAGTCAAAATGATTCTGTGACTCTGTTAAGCAGTTAAGTTACTAAACAAGCTATTTCAATGGTCAACACAAATGGACGGGATGATGGTTTCAGTGGTGTTTGCTGACAGCAGTGACTTCACCCTGCTCCTGGTCCCCAGCAAGAATGGTATACCACCAGCACTGGAGACATAGTTTTCTCCTACTTCCCTCCACACTACCAGCTTTCTCCCCATTCTAGATAAATTCCACAGCCTGGGTCAGTTGTGAGTGCTGAAGAACAGAAGCAGTGCATGACCCTACAGTCCCACTACCACAGTTAAAGCCCCAAAGTTAGTTCTGCCATTACACAGATGAGTCTTCTCCTGGGTTCTGGGCACAAAAACAGGCTGTTGTGTCACACACATTAAATCCAGAATGTCCAAGAGAAGAATGGCCAGACCTCCATCAGCTGAGCAATTGAGTGGCATTCCCCCATCCTAATTCCCTCTTCAAGAACAACTATGTACTACCTGATATGGATTCTTCAGCAAGTTGAAGATATCATGGCATTTGTCACACGTGACTTGATTTTTCATTTTTATTTTGCATGGTCTTTGCAGACATAGCATGTTATAAATACAACATCTGTAAACTCAACAGCTGAAACAGTACCTCATTTTGAAAGTGCATGTCAAACACCATCGATGATTTTTTCACATTTTTGTGCATCTGATCAATAACATTGAATCTAACAAAACCAGTGCTTTTAAGTCTTTGGGGGGGGGAAAAAGCAGCAGAATGTATTTTTTCAGACACGAACTTTACAAAAGAGTCTGTTAAAAAACATGCTGCATAAGTGGTTAATACACAGAGGGATGTACATATGTATATATATGCACAGGCTCGCAGATAGAGCAAGGAACTCTACGACCACATTAAGATGAAGGTGATCTAATGATCCAGCTGACATTGTTAGCAGAATCTGTCACGAAGAAAAAGGTGATTTGTTGTCCAGCACTGGAACCACAGTTAGGAGCAACGCTTCAAAGCATTATTGACCAGATCGCAGGTAGCACATCCCCTTCCTTTAGTGACCAGAACTAATGTTTTCATAGATAACCACGTTCTAAACATAAAGGCACAATTAATGGAGCGAGAGATCATTGTTCCTTCACAGAGGTGCAGGGACTGGGACTGCAGGACCTTGGGCCGGAACTGGGGAAAAATCACCCTCTGCTTTCCTTGAACAAAAGTGCTTCTTACGAACAGACAAGGCAACAAAACCAGTGATCATTCAGCTGACACAACAGATTTACAGGCTCATGGTTCATGCTTTGGCAACAGAATCCTAACAAGAGACCAAATTTAATACAAGATAAATACCTTTTCACAGAAATCCTGTCTGCTAGGCAGAAGCAAATAAGCTGAAATGGTGGGTGTCCACTTGTTAAATTGGTATTTCCTAAACAGACTTCCAGAATTAAGGAATTCTATCTAACATGAACGTCACTGACTGTTCCCCTCCCAGACACTGGGGATCCAGCAAATCCACCTCCAGATTTAAAAAGAACCTGGCTAGAAGTTAGTTGTGTTTGATTACGCAATAGGGATGCAGACTCACTAACACTTAGAAAATACAAAAAAAAAAAAAGATCTTTAGTTCAAATTTTCATCTGTATTTACAAGTCTGGGAGAAGATTGTAGGCATGCCTTTCAACCACATATTTCTGTGGGACAGCAAAAAAAAAGTCAAAACTTAAAACATTATCTTTACAAATCCAAGTCTCCGGACACACACTCACATAAGATTCAGAGGTATCCTGGTTAAGAGAGTCAAAACCTCTTTTACACACAATCCCCTAAGAGAGTCAAAACCTCTTTTATACATGATCCCCCAAGAGAGTCACAACCTCTTTTATGCACAATCCCCACTCACTTTGACCACGCCTGAGTGATGACACATTGGAAAACATAAAAAGGCACAAAGCAAAAACTGAAGACACTACAGGACTAATAATCTGTACACCTGTCCCTGGGTATCCTCCTCTCAGATGTGCACCATACATGGGAAGATATTCAAGTGTTTTCAGTCAACAAAAACTAAGCGATTCCACAGGTTTACAAATCTAAAGAAAAGAAAGAAAACCTCAAAGAGGAGAAAACTTGCCAGGGTGCAGTTCCAACTCACACTTCTGACTCAAAGCAGAACTCTGAAGGTAAAAGTCACTTGTGCAATAACAACATGGTGTGTAAACCAGAGTAACCAAGATGACTCTGAGAGCTCAGTGCTGCTATCGTATGCTGTCCAAATAATGCACTTCTGGGTACAGAGTGTTAATAAGGAGAGCCAAGAGATTATTGCCATCTTGAAGACAATGTTCTGGATGCTTGATGAACTGAGAAGCCTGGGAGAGCTGCTCTTGATAATCCATATATTGTTTGTTTGAGGCCATAGATTCAAGAGCATTCAGTGCCTATAGACACAAGGGAAAATTCTGTTAGCTGAGTGTACTTCGGTCCATAACAAACCAGTTCATGAGCCACCATCACACAATTCCACAAGAAGATCCTTATCTACTAGAGAACTTCACGTATTTGGAACAAGACATTGTAAAATACAATCACATAACAGTGTTTCAAGTCAACTCATATTTTTCAAGCTGTTCCCTCCCCAAGATCAACACAAAACTTCCACCAAGGTTTGCCAGGATTCTGCAACCCAAATATTTCAAATATCTACTTCATGAACTCAGGACACAGCTTCTAGGAAATCACAGTGAACTACTAACTGCAACACACTGAGCTATTCACTTCAGGTTGTTCTTATGAACATCTGACTTCCATAAAAGTATTATTTTGCTCCCACTAATTGTATTACAGAGACAATGTGAAGTTAGAAACTGTACACAAGAGAGCCTACGCTGGCAGCACCAGCCAGGGCAAGCGTTGGAGACATGTCTGAACAAGTTTCATTCATTTATCAGAGAAGAGAAACAAGTTGTACCAAGCAAATTGCTTTGGTTTCTAATTAACTCCTTCCTCTTCTCATGCACTTACTGAAACCACAGCATGGTCAGCACACATGCTAAAGAAGGAATGTTTTTTGTCATGGGGCTTTTAACCCCCTGATCTCACATAAACAAACGTTAGCGTGGATGGAGCCCTGCTTTATCACTGGAAAGCAGCACAATCACAGCAGCAGTGCTGTCTCCTGTTTGTTTTAAATTCCTTCTACCTGCTGTGTTCCAAAGGTTCTGAACTTGGAGTGCACAGACCTAGCTTCACCTGCAACTCTTCAGGGTGTAAGATCAGGAACTGATGTCTTCATATTAGTATAGAACTCTGTATAAACCGTTTTACCTAGGAACTCTTTAGGTTAGGGCTCAGACACATAGTCCTGCTACCAGAGTCCAGCAAACTCGCATCATCACCTCTCTTGTAAGTTTCACCCCGCAAGCCAAGCAAGCACACAAAGAGGACATGTCAAGAAGCCAGCAACTGGCACACACTACCTGCTGGGCCTTCTGCGACAGCTTCGGCTCTGACCCCGCTTTCAGTCGGACTTGATTCTCTGCAGGAATCTGCACCAAGAGGAAGGCAGACAAGCTGCGGGTAACCACCCGAAACCTGGCACAGGGAAAAGGACAGAGAGAGGGGATATCAAATTTGGAAGTCCTCAAGAGCAGATAGCCTGGAAGTTCTGTCCCATGAGATCTCTGGTATGAGGAACACAGGTTCTCTAAAGCCTTTACTTTCCCAATGCTTTAGGAAAAAATAAATCACTTTGATATACACATAACAGGATACTGTAATACTAGAGAATAATACACTACCATACGTGTGAAATGTTACATCTGTTCCAAGCTTAGATGAAGCCTTGAGGTCACATCGCAAATACTGCTTCATTTCACAGCCTTTGAAACATTCTTATCACCCCCATCAAAGGATGAGTTGAACAAGACTAAGATTTCAGAGCAATTTCCACAGGATTGCATCCCAGAAGGTCTTTATATACACAAGGTTATGTTTAGGTACTGTGTTTAACCGGTGCTCCACAAACATTTACATGTTTATTGGCATTGTTTCCCCGTGGAACATGATTTCAATACCCAACCACCAAACTTGGTGTCTCTCTTTAGAAGGCAAAGCGAGTAACAAACAAGCACATGCTTCTTTGACACGTTCCCAACACCTCAAGCTTAAGATAGAAAAGGCAACATGCATGTGATCATACAAAATTCTTGGAAGGTCAACTAGAACAGTCTTCTGCAGACCAAGTGGAAGTACCTTCCTCTAACAGCTCCTCTACAACTTCACTGGAGATGGACACTAAGCCGCAATCACATTTCCTTTCCTTTCCCACCTCAAACTTTACAGAGGTTCACACGCACTTCTTAAGCAGATGAAAACACTTGTTAATTTTTTTGTGACTGGCCCACATAACTTTACAGATTTGGGGACAGCATGAATTCAGAACAAGTTTTGACATTGCACTGTGCAGTCTGGATCCAGGCTGCCGCTTTAACACAATGGCTCAAATCGATTAATTTACCGCCCCTTCAGCTCTTACCTGGGTGACAAAGGAGACCGTCTGCCTAGCCCAATAGCACCAAGTATTCCAGAATTCAGTCTCTCCTCAGCCAGCTGACTCTGTCTACCCTGGATTGACAGCAGTGTCCGAATGACAGATTCCATCACAACGGCGTCATCTTGCTCCATCTGAATCAAGGATAACTGCATAGCTTTGTGCCACCAAAGAAACAGCTTTGCCTCTTCCTTTGCCGAGCTTTAGGTAAGATTCAAAGAACAAAATAAAACAAAATAGGTATTTGAAAAAGAGTAAGATCCGTACATTAAAGAATTTTGTATCTCTCTCCACGAGGCCCATGAAGAATTTAGATGGTTAATGACAGCTAATCTCACCATATGAGGACAGCATAACCACACTACCCCACCAGTTATTACACTGTTGTAACTGCTATTGTCACGGACTTCATGCAAGACATCAACTAGCAGGTTTTAAAGGCCTGTAAGAGGACAAAGAATAATGCTTCCTTTTAAGCTTTACAACTGAGAATAAGTGATACTGCAGCCGTAAGTGGATTTAAACTTGTCTCAGACTTGGTATAAAAGGAATTAAGCTGTATCTCTACTCTTTCTTGTCTACTTACCAATAAAACACTTTAGGAAGCACTAGCTGTTGTTTCTGCAACAATTTAGACTTTTAATATGATATTGTAGAAAAGGAAACACTGAAATTTTTGTTGAGCAAAGCACAAAGTGAAGTTCCCCTGTGGTATTTTTAATCTTTCCCAAAACAATTTGCAGTTTAAAAGGCTCAGATTTTCCACACACAGCATCAGCACGAGTGTCCTGCATCAGACTATCCTCACATTACTCCACCCAGTCATTTCCCATCCCTCAGCTTTGATGTTTAGAAAAAGGTTTAACTCGCTGTGTACGGTGGCTTTGCTGTCTCCTTCACACTCCGGCAATCAAATTGCTATGGTACCTACAACAGCGAAAGTACTCTTTGAATTCCAAGGAACAGTGGAAACATTAGTTTTCCTAAAATGTTCTTTCATACAAATATGAACACTATCACCATTAACTGCAGCCTGTCAGCACCTAAAGCAGCCTCTAAGAAAGGTGGGGAAAATCTCTTCAGCAAGGCCTGCTGTGACAAGGCAAGGGGTCATGGTTTAAAAGAGGAGAGAGGGAGATTCAGATGAGAGAGAAGGAAGAAATATTTGACACTGAGAGTGGTGAGCCCCTGGCCCAGGCTGCCCCGAGAGGTGGCAGCAGCCCCATCGCTGGCCCCATGGCAGGTCAGGTTGGCCCTTGGGGCTCTGAGCCCCCTGCGCTGGGTGCAGATGTCCCTGCTCCCTGCAGGAGGTTGGACTGGATGAGCTTGGAAGGTCCGTCCCCACCCAAACCAGTCTGTGATTCTAAAAATATCCACCACATTTGCTAAATCCTGGCAATTTCAGATGCAGTAGTTACATACTTAAAGTACAAAGTACTTTCATTTTAACACCAAAGCTATCCATCCTTTCCCCCTAGAACCCTGTCACCTAGTAAGCTGTTTTACAGTGAGACACATGCCTAACTCTGTGCCACCCACCGGATCTGCTGGAGTCAGCGCTGCTGACAGTCCCCACTGAGCAGCCTGGGATACCAGGCCTCTCAGTGTCACACTGACTATTTAGCACATAACTCATCCCATCTAGTAGACTTTCTGGAAAGCGGAACCCACAGTGATTTAGGGTGTGCTTACAGTATTTTAACCGAGTACAAATCCAGGCTGACACTGAAATCAGGCTACTGACTGAAAACTGACCAAAACTGCACCAGATGTGTTCAAGTACATAACATTCCTCCTGCTGTTTAACCACAACTATTACTGACGGCACCGCGGTTGGACAGACTCCATAGGGGTGGATATACAGACTGACCATCTCATCCAGCAGCCTGGTGAAATTAATCTGATTAACATGGCCACCTAATCCTACCAGCTCTGCAGCTATAGCCTTATTTGAAAGTCAAAGCACACTCAACAGCCTTTAGTTCCATACCTTGGGTACACTTGCTCCAGCCATTTGCTGATGGTTATCAGGGTTCTCATTTCATTGGTAAGAGTTTGGTCAGCGTTCAGGCACTGCAGCAAGTAGACGTACAGGGTCAAGTAGCTTCCTAAAGACAGGCACTCCTGCAAGAATTCTTCCATGGTTAGCTCAGGAACTTGGAGGGAGGCAAGTATGGGGCCCCAGCCTAAATCCTGGTGGTGAGGATAATCTATAGAGAAAACAAAGGGACAGAGCAAAAGGTGTGTGAGAAAGCAGCACTTAGGTTTTACTAAGAACTAGAACTCCTTCACTGTGTTCCCATAAGTTACAGGGTTCGGTTTGGTTTAGCTGTTTTCCAGGTAATCAGTTTGTCCTGCAGCTCTGATGGAGGGAAAAGGAAAACTTCACTATCACAGGGCACCTCCTTGAGGTCAAGGCGAGGTATTTTCCCAGCATTCAATCAGGATTAAATCTGAAAATACTAGCAACAGAATTGTAAGTATTTCCTTCAGGTGTACTGAAATCTGATCACAGAGAATGTGGAAGAAATCACAACGTAATCACAATCCACGAGGACTATGTAAGCAGAAAGAAAAAGATCCACCCAAAAAAGACCCCACACCACAGAACTTCAGAATTTTACCAATGAAGAGTATTTTTTTCTTAAATTAGTCTACAGAATCCTAGAGGAGGGGACAAATACCCGTTTCATTCTCTTGGGATTAATCTTTTCCTAAGAAGTCCTCCCCTTTAGTTGAAAAAATGGCAACTATTACACAAACTGAATCAGTTTTCATAGAGACAGGTATAGTTCTTAGAAAAAATACACAATTAGAGCAGCTGAAAAACCCAAACCATAACAGCTTAATTTTTCTACATCTAGCCCCTACACCACATATCTGTGTGGCAGCTGGAAGCCAACAGGTACAAAGAACAGAGCTCTGATCATGTAAACCAGATTAAAATGCAGTTCCAGCACTGGGCAGCATGAAGCTATAAGGATTCCAGATAATTTGTATGAAAGGTCATCCAAGTCTGATGGAAGGTTTTGAGACAAGCAGCAGCAGAAGACAGGCTCCCACCTTCATTGAAGTAAGCGGTGATACAGGCTTCTGTCGTCTCTGCCATGTGTCGCACGGAGGCCAGGCTTTGACACGCCGCTGTGAGAAGGGGCATTGCCAGCAGCCCGTGCACTTTGCTGTCAATCCACTTCCGTAAGCTCCCCCGCAGCGACTCAGCTGTCGTAACGCTGGAATTGTTCATCATCATCAGCGTTTCTGTAAAGAGACTGCTGAGGGCCATATGACGTGTTTGCAGATCCATATCTGAAAGTGAGGAATGAGAGAACCATTTCAGTAGTAAACAGACACTGGAATCCAAGTTCAGCTTCACCACTGAACCTCCTGCAGGTACTGGGCAAAGCCTCTTGCTCATTTCTCACCTCAAGTGATAGGATGGTTTGGATCAGAACAGACCCTAGAGACTGCCTAGTTCCCTATCTGTACTTATGAAACTGTACTTGTCATCCCCTTCCAGTCTCTTCCCTTGATGAGATAGTGAACTATTCATTAAACAGAGAGGAGGGACAGCTGGTAAGACCACACAGACAAGTACACTGGATCCCATCTTCCACCCAAGGGTCTTTTACCATGACTACAGTGCAAATAAAGTGAATCATAAAGCACATTTACAACCCCCAAGAAAAGTCAGGTATTAAAACACAGTTTAAAGCCCAGCCTAAACTGCAACAACCAAGACCTTATATTAATCAATTTGAAACATGACTGAGATGAGCCCTGAAATGTTGCAATCCCCTCATGCATTTCCAGGATTCTAGATTTCCTGCTAATACCAGTGCTCAGCCCCAGAGTACCTTTTTGAAACCACTGCCTGGCATGGCCTGAACATGCTATCACAGGCCACCTGTAACACAACCCTCAAAGCACAAACACTTCCTGCTCTTGGCTCTTAAAAGGCTAAGTACAGAGTAGACCTTTGCACATATTGATGAAAAAAGCCACTGCTGTTATAAAAAAAAATTTTCAAGCAACATCAGGAAAGAAACATTTCAACTGGTTATGGAGAAAAGTTGTGCACAAAGAGGAATTAATAACTGGAAAATATTGTCTGAAGAGTTTGAGACCGCCCCACTTTCAGATATTTGGAAGCTCAGTAGACAAGAGCCTGAATAACCTGATTTAACTTTGAAACTAGTTCTGGCTTGAGGAGGAGGTTGGACTACAGGTCTCCAGAGGTCCTGTCCAAACTACAGTACTCTGTATCATCTATCTACTGAGGAAAAAAAAAAGAAAAGCCTCAAAAGTCATCTGTCACAGCAGAGCTCTCCAGTAAGGTAAACGTCTTATCACAGACCAAAGGAGAACAACAATGCCAGGAGGTTACCTGACTTACCCAAGGTCACAACCAGTTTTACAGCCAAGTCCACTTCAGAGGCTACAGACCACTGAGAAGGACCACAACCAGACACCTGACAAAAGGGCCCACCAGAGCCTCTGGGACAAATCCTCACACAGTACCCATGCAAAGAGCTTTCTCCTCTCCAGCTGTTGTCAACAGAATGTGCTGCCCTCTCCCAAAAAGCTCCACCAGACCCCACACGCACCTCAGAGAAGCTTTATCTGATACACGCCACCACTTTCCTGCCACTCTGCATCAGTGATCCTCCTGCCCTCCTCTTCAGCACTTTAACACATGCAAGCATCCACAGGGGTTCATGAAGCAGAGCTGCTTCTCTTACACTGGAGCTCCTGTCTCCAAAAGTTCTCTGCTATGAGGAGTGCCAGCAGCAACAGCAGGTCTTTGCTTCCCTTCCAGTCACAGAGTTTGACTATGGGGCTGTCCTACAGAGCACCCCAGTAGCAAAACAAGTCCTGAGAGACAGTTACCACTCTCACAGATTTTCAGACATTTTCTGTTCACTCTTGCCAGCACACCTGTATGGGTCACAGACAGGGCAAGACACGACTCCTGACAAGTATTTCTGTGTAGTACAGTGAGATGACTGATTTCACTTAAAGTTCTGGCAGTAAAAATGAGATCGATATAAATGCTGTTGGTATAGTCACACCAAACTACTAGCATACATCAATGTAACTCCTCTACTTCAACACAGTCAGTTTTCCCAATTGCACAACAGTTTAGAACCCTTTCTGAGAATCCAATCCCTTCCTTTTTTAAAAGAGGCACATGTCAAATAAAAAAGATTTAAAAAAAGACAAAGAAAAGAATCCCTGAAGCTCTTGTATGTTGGTCAGTTTTACTTGCAACACAACCTCTGTTTATAAGGCTGGTCCTGTCATTCTTGACAGCTCTTCGGTATCATGTTCAAATTTTGTTCTGTGCTAATATATTACCCATACATACATACACACATCACCAAAGCCACATGCCCTGCTGCCCTTAAGGGAGACATTACAGTAATGCAAGTAACAACATAGTTCAGATGTTCAACAACCCATGCAGTGCAATAAGGGATCTCGACAGCTTTAAAGTAGTTTGCCACTTCTTTAACACAAACCTGGAGGATTAAAGATGACTACATCATCTAGCAACTTGGACATTTCTTGTTCCAACACTGCAAGAGTAATCTTTCCGCTTTGCTCTAAGGTGCTGAGGAACTGAACCACCTGGTGAATGTATGCTTGGCACTTCAGTGTGGCATCCTGTTAAACAAAATAAAAATCAATTAGAAGAAAAGTCATGCCCAGAACTCTTTCCACACTCCATAACACAGAAAAGCAGAGCACTGTGAATGACAAAAACAGCTCAGAGACACTGCAAAACGAGTTCAACTTACAAGGTGGATGTGACTATCTGAAGATGCACCAAAGCCTGCTGAGATTTTCAGGAGCTTCACTATCAGTTCAGCTCCAGGATCCTTAGCAAGGATAACAGAGGGAGGGTAGTGACTGTTGCAGTAGCTGATGATGTTTTGGTAAGATGAAATGCCCACGAGCTGCCAAGGAAGGGAGCTGGTCTGTCCAAGAAGATTTATGAGTGGCGATTCCTGAAGATTTAAAGACACCAATGTAAGCTCCACCTTCTTCATGGTTTCAAATTATAATAATCATAAGAATCATAATAATCAATATTGGAAGGAAGACCCGACTCCAAAACTGCAAGGAGACAAATCAGAAACCTCACTGAAACAGATGACCAGTTGGAGTCTAGCTGAAAACCATCAGAGTCCATCCTTCAGCTACCACCATCCTCCTCTCATGGGTTTGTATGCATCTGCAACACAAAAGGGGCTCCCTGGCCACTGAAAAGCACCAGATTCCCTGCATGTTATACAGTGAACAAATATCGGAATTGTGCTGACACTCAACACAAGCTAAAGACCAGAACTAACCCAAATTAGACTACATCAACAAGAACACCACAGTGGTACATCAGGTACTTCAAGTTGTTCGGCCACTGAAACTCAGGGCTGAGAAAATTTCAGATTTAGGTCAAGGTGTCACAGGAGTGTCCTGTGAGGTAAAAAATGAGGGATGGCATCTCAGGCTGAACAAATTGCTGGAGGCTAGGAGGGAATTCCTGTGGATGACTCACACAACGCACAAACAGGTATCTTCTGAAGATTGACAAGCTTCTGATAAGGAAATACATTCAGGTCAAAGCACGTGAACTCCAGTAATTTTCCTAAACCAGAATACAATGCTGATCAAAGGCTGCTGGTGACATCCTGACACAGCATCTCATGCCTCAGAGGAAATGGAAAATGGAAGATGATGCAAATGTGAAATAGGACTTCTTGAAGATTACCCGGTCCCTCTGGAAA
>NW_010422896.1:16312-30000 GCF_000710305.1 Buceros rhinoceros silvestris
TGTTCCAGAAGTGACGGACTGAGTGAGACACTGCTAGATTTATCCACACAGAGTTCTTAGCAAAAGCAGGGTTTAGAAAGTTTGGCTTAACACCCAATGTTTCTCTTTCGTATTCCAACAATTTAGAAATACTGGAATGCAACTGTAGGTGGGAAAAGCATTGAGAGATCAGAGATGATCAAATCCCTACTCAGAGCAAGAGAACAAGAAAGCTCAACCTAAGATTCAACAGATGAAGTAATCTGTCCCCATAACTCAACTGAAGCAGACTGTGCCAAGCTTCTTAAAGGCGTATCTGGTCTTCAAGACGTTGCTACATCATTGTGACTTGTCATCACATCATATAGAGTTAGGAGCATTTTAGAAATAAGTGCTTGCAAAAGGAGTTCTCATTAAGGAATAAACAACACTTATTTGTAACTCCTGAGAAAACACATTCAAGCAGACAAAAATATTTTCCCTCCAGACAGCTATTAAAGAAAGCTACAGGCAGATCAAGTGCTGCTCCTAACCTCAAAGAGACTAATCTCATTATAGAGTTGGGCTTAACATAACCAACTTGAAGTGTGACCAGTACTGAAAGATCAGATTGGGTTGAAAAACATCATGAAGATGCGCAGTAAGACACAGAGCCAGGCATAAGCTTTTCATAAATTCGTGATTCCTGACCATCCCTCCACACATTCGTGTGTGCCACTCAGAAAAAGAAGCAAGGCACAGCGGAGCTTTACGTGACTGGCCATGACGGAATACACACGACTCAGTGAGCCTCCCCAATGGATTATTCTAAGACAGACAGGAATGAATCTTTCAAAAAATTACCTCTTTGCCTACAAGTTGATCCTCTTTTGCCAACAGGACCATCATATACAGCAAACAGACAATCATGTTGTGAGTCTGAGGATGAGGGTTGGGATTCCAGGCATCAGAGAGGACACTGACCCAGTTTATTTCACATAAAACATAACCCAAGAATAAGAAGCAACTCTTGGGGCTGCCTCTTTCAATCTGAGGAGGAGAAAAGACAGGCACATAAAACAATGTGAGATATTAATGCTTTCATAATTTTCAGTTCTTTAGCCGACTATTAATCCACAGCAGCATTTTAGGTTGGGAGAGGAGTTAGATGCCACTTCTCCATCATTTCACCGCCCACCGTAAGAGCTGCACATGTATTTTTCTAAGCCTCTCAACCAACCAGTACAGAACGCCAAGCTGCTGCAAACCAGGAAGAAATATTCTATTTCAAACTTTCAGCTGCATGATAGCATCCATTTCGCTGCACTCTAAGTGAAACTAAGAAACTCTGAGTCTGTTTAGAACCACATGAAGAACTCATCCCAAACAGATAAGCAGTAAATGCTGGAGCGTTTCCACACCTGTCTGCAGCTTTACATTGTCTCAGACAACTTGGAAGTGAGAATAACGTATAAATGGTAAAATACGTTAACTTTAACTAAATACATATTAAATACAGATGTAAATGAGACATTCAGATAGAGCAATGACAGATTACAAGGCCTGCCAGCTTTACAGGTCCCCACAGCTTCGTCTAAGACTCAGTCGCACTCCTCCACAGAACCAATCACAAAATGAGCAGCTGTGAATGCTACAATCAAACTTTAAAAGCTGACTTGCTAAAATAACTGTCTTATTTTCAAGGGCAACACTGATTATGAACTTAATCGAACAGATGCTGTGTACTCACTTTAAAGAACTCCTCCATAAGCATCTGGTCTGGATGCATTTCCTTCCACGGAAGCCTTCTGAACTCAGTATGGAAAGTATAGAGAATAAACTCTGGCATTTTGGGGGCTGTGCAGCATTCACAGTAATGCATTAGATGCAACCAGAGAGCCCCATGGTGGCTTGGCAACAGCTTATCTAGATTCAAAGAAAATAGCTGAATTAACCACGGGAAAAATTCAGGGAAGGCCTGATCACAGAAAGAAGTTCAATTTTGAAGACGAAAAACCATAAATACACATTAAACTAAAATACATTTGTCAAAAAAAGGGCACACTGAACTTTTAGACTTTTTTCCTTCAAATTAACAGCTGGGGAAAATTATGATTTCATGCTCTTCCTCCATCTTCTGAAAGGGCTGATGGACAATAATGTGAAGTTATTGTAGATACAAGTATGTTCTATATACGTAGAGCTTCACTGTTTTTATGTTAGGTTGTTTTGGTTTTTTTTAAAAAGATCTTACGTATCTCAAATTTCATAAAACACAAAAAAGTTATTTTTAATTATTTATTTTTACCAGGTAAGTTTGAATCTACTTTATCCCTGAAAGCTGTCAAGGTTTTGTGAAATTATTTTTTTCCATTCCTTTGTCTAACTACACAGTAGGCACAATAAGCCTAAATAGGAGCATAAAAATGATTGGTCCTGGAGGTTAAACTAACCCCAAGACTAGCTGTTGAGATACACATGCTAGTCATCATGACATGATACTGCCTATGTTGTATGAGAACACCACACAGACCTGGAATGAAGTCACACGCTTCGAGACAGCTCATTTCTTTTCACTTTCCTTCACGCTAACTTTGTCACCTGACAGACAGGCATTTATCAGCCGTGTTATCTACTCTTGCTAAAGAAAAGGATTGTCTTTTAATGATGAAACAAAGAAACACTGCTGGCACCACTGCAGTGATCATCTTGGCTAAAAGTTCAGAATATCCCCTTACATCCCACATTCAATCAAAAATCTTTTTTGGCCTGACAGAACATAAGGTGCCAGTACATCAAAACAGCGTGGACTTCACCCACCTTTAAAGCTCTCATGTAAAAGCTTGATGCAATCTGTGAACCGACGGACCACAGTGGATGCTGCAGGAGTGTCACTCTCTAGCCAGGGGTAGCAGGGCTGGTTGCTTAGAAGAAGCGAAGCCAACACAAATTTCAGTGTTGAGTTAGCCAACCATAAACAGAGCATAACCGCTTAGGAGATTTACATATTCTAAAGCACAGTCAATCAATACAGCCGGCATCATCAGCCCTTTCGCTGAAACTCCACTCTTTAGGACTGCCCGCTTCTTCCTCAGAAGAGGTACATGTGTTAATGTCACACCGAAAAACCACGATACCACTGAGTAAGAGGCATTGCTTGGTGTTTCACAATTTGGTCATTAAAGACCAAAATGCAGGAATTTCTGAATGACAGCACATACCCCCTGCAGTCAACCTTCTAATTAAGTGCTGAAGATGGGCCCAACTCAGAGCACGTTTGGTTTTGGAAGAAAGCAAAAATTTAAAAGGATGGTATTATGAGTAACTCTCCAAGTGAAGAGAGAGGTAGACAAGACAGTCGATCATCACAGGACTGACCTAGCTTGAAGTTTCTTTACATAAGACTGGCATTTGAGGCTGTATTTGTTTGGCTTTTTTGTTTTGTTTTCAACTTAGGCATTACAGATACAATGGAAGCTAAAAGAATGAATCCAAAATTCAAGCACCAGGGTTTTCAGAACTGATTGCAATCCCTGTTTTTCTCATAAACAAGTTCTGGTCAGGAAGCAGAGATATTTCTTGCACCTAAAAGCCTTATACAATCCAAGCTTTGGAAAATTTGACTTAGGTTGTGAATTAGTTCCATAATTATTAAGGATATGACACAAATAACAGCTCTTTAATGGAAGGTCACAATACAGTCATGAATTAGGAAAAATCAGATAACAACAAAAGCCATTCTTAAAACCCTTACTTAAGCAAAAATCCATTTAATTTGGAAGCACAATATATACCTTGTATCTTCCTTATCCAAGACCAGTATCCACGGTTTAAAGAGTCCAGCAATGACTGAATACAAGGACTGCAATGCTGTAAGAAACCAAAAACAAAGAAGTTGCTTTTTGTCCTTCAGATCAGCCACAGTGAACATACTACTCTTTCACAAACTTGAATACCACGTCCTTTGCTTATTCTAACATTTAATCAGTTCCTCCTGGTCAAATAAAAATTTAAAATACAATAATCTTATTAGTAACTCTGGTTAACAGTATGGTTGTTTTAACAACAGTCATAAGAATTTTGCATTGCTCCTTTGTTTTATTAGTATCACTTTAATACCTCTGAGACTGGGGGGACAACGATGATTCACACTTTATACCTGCGCACATTAAAAGGTGTTTTCGCGATTTTCCCCAAATGCAAATCACAACATGATTAAATTAAGCAGTCCCTCATTCCCAAACCTCTGCTCAGTGCAAAAGACTATTTTTCTTCGAAGAAAGGATATCTTCATAAAATATTTGTAAAGCAAGCTCAAATATAAACAAGCTTCCTCTAACAAGCGTATAGGTAAAGCATAAAGTCCCACAGGGCCGTGAAGTAGCATCAACATTTCCCATCTGTATTTTGATGTTCTCAACATTGTATAAATGAAGAGTAAGGAGATTTTACTGGATATTCAAATGTTCTTTAACAGAGAAAATTAAAGAATCTGACTGCCTGTTATTAACTAATTTGTTTTTAAGACATGTTACCTGCTAGAATTCTGTTACTGCCAACAGGCTCTTGCGCTAAATTGGCAACTTCAGTGTCAATAAGTCGTTTAATAAGATACTCCAAAAACTTGTTCACTTCAGCCACATAAGGACTCCATTTTGAAAACAGGCCAAAAGTCCTGAAGTCCATTGAAGCCAGTCGGAGTTTGCAGAAAGATATGGAAAGCCATTCTATTGTCTCTGTAACCTGTAAAAAGAAAGCAACTATTAATCAGCTACTGCAAGACTGCACAGCACTGTTATTTGTCACTGGTGGGCACCTGTTTCAGCTGGAAAACATAACAGATCAACCACAGATGCACCCACCTGTTCAGCAGAGAGGAGAATTTTTGCAGCATCCTGTAATACAGGACTTTCAGTAGAATCACCTTTCTTGAAGCTTCCCTGTTCAGTCACTGGTGAACCACATCCCAAAGCTTTAAGCGATGCCTTCCAGCAGTCAGGGCTTAGGAGCTGCTCTGATGAGCCTTAGGAGAAAGGGAAGGGAACGCGTTTATGAAAAGCAGGATTACAGTCCCTTTCTCAAAATGAGTTGGAGAAGGCTGAATTAGAGCTCCATACTACATACAAAAATTAGGTAAGGCATGGGTTTGAAAGCCGCAAGTTTAAGGATGAGAGATAGCTCTAATTCTCAGATATAAGTAATTTAACATTCCTTTTTGGCATCTATATACTCTCTTCTTAAGAGACCTTCCCAAGCACTTTGCACATCCATGGCTACAACACATAATAATAGATAGTTGCTGCCTCAGCACATACGCTTTGGCAGAAAGGAAGCAATTTTGTTCTCGTTTTAGAAGCACAGCAAATTATAGGCAGCATCTAATGTCAACAAGGACATTTTCAACAGATTTCAGTATCAGTCCCAGGTCTCCATATTTCCAGTTCTCAGTCTGATGTCAAGGGGTGCTCAAGAACAAGGAGGCTGAGGCATAATTGTAATTAGTAAGTGCTTCCATTACACAAACCTCTCCTTCATTCTTCCCCTGTGATACGGGCTGAAAATCTGTTGTAACTGATTGCATGTACTTTGATCTGCAGAAGAGTGTTTCTGGTAGAGCTAAAATACGTCTAATAAAAACATACCACATACTATGCACATAAAGGTGCCTGCAGAAACTTAAAAAGTTAAGACCATTCCATGTTTGTTGCTATTTAACTGCACTGCATGTAGTTCATATTTTTGAGCCAGATGAGTTCTGTAGGAAGGGCTTAGTATGCATCAATTCAGATACTCACTTTGCACAAACAATCTTAGGAAATCACTATAGTGATCAGGGAACTGATACTGGAGAAGGTTAGTCCAATGCTTGCAGAAGATATTAAATGGCATCAAAATATCTTCTTCAGGTTCAAGGCCACATGCATTGAGAGCCAAGTGAATAGACTCCAGAAGCTTGGTACGTTCAGACAGAGGTGGCTTAGCAACGCTTAACCATTGCGTAAGGTCAAACTAGAACAGAGGACAGGAAGCATTTGTAACTAGAAGCTTTAATAGCCACAACACCTTTAGGAGAAGGGAGAGGGGGAAAAAAAATCCTGAAGGTTTTACGAATTTGCACCTCATTAGCTATAACTCAAAACCAAGGTAACTTTCTCAAAAGCTTATGATTTAGCATATCACAGAAGTCACTGAATTTATGGAACAACTCTTGGCAGACGTTCTCAGATTCATAAAGATGTGTATGATTTCTCACACTTCAGTCCCACTGCCAAACACATATTTAGAAGCATTAGAATGGGCTAGTCTCCACAGTCCATAAATTTTCAGGTGGAGGCACAAAGCTTTTGTAGCCTCTAGGTCACCTGTTCAGACCTGAGTGAGCAGGGACAGTGCTACTCATTGCCACTAAGGACGAGCTGGAGTCATGCCCAAAATCAGGCTGTCTGCTATTCACAGCCATGAACCCTGCCTCTGTGTAACTGACGAAGGCAATCAGAGCCTCAGTACAGGTAGGTAGTATCACACAGCCCTGGGACAAGAGATGTGCACATCACTTGCTCTTACCTAACTCTGTTTCAAGGTAGGCAGGAAGGACATGGCTGCCAAACAGAGATGGAAGACTCAGACACTTCCAAATTTTTGTGTTTTTTTTTATTTAAGATACATGGGATTCAGTGGCTATTTTGATGAATGTCTCTGTAGAGATATCAGGCAGAAGCTACCATTATAAGCTGTCTCCTGCTTTACTTTCAAGAGTAATCAATACTGATACTCTCTGGGCTAATTGCTTTTGCCTCTAAACCCTCCTGAGCTTAATTACAACACACACCATTCAGGACAAGCATAGAGATCTACAGAATGGGTCATTTGCACCTCTTTCTTCCTTAGCCTAAGGTAAGAGTCATTAGGGGAAGAACACCAACAAAAGCAACCCACAAACCAGAGGCAGTATTCACCAGTACTTTACCTTTGTCAGCAGCATAAAGACAACATCGCTGTTATCTTCACTCAGAAAGGACACGACTTTTTCGTATAAATCCACAAATTCATTTGGGGATGCAACAGGAGTGAAGTAAGGAGAAAGGAGAGTACAGAGCCTCCGATTCTGCAGGACCGTCTGGAGGAGGCGTTTGCACTCTGACTTGGTCCCACTGATGAACACCTGAGGAAATTGGGAATGATGAGGAAAATGGCCGAGTATGAGTCTATTGGAAAACACAACTCTTTAGAGATTTTTTTTTTGTTGAGACAAGCAAAATTTTGTTCTCAAAAACAGACTGTACGAGAACGTCAGCTAAATGCTGCTGTTCCACAAGATACAACATAAAATAAACACGTTCCCCTAGCACACTTAAGAACAGCACTTGTGACCACGCGTGTTGTCTAAAAATACCTAGAAATACAATTTTTCTGATGGGACAGCAAAAGAAAACAAATCTGGATTTCAGCAGTCCTGCATGATATTAAAAATTTGAACAGAGCTACAGCTATGAAGAGCTTTTCAGCACTGCAGCTATTAGACACAGTTTGATTCCACGTGCAGCTGTACTCTAAGAGATGAAAATAAATACCTGGATACGAAGCAGAGGATAATGGTTTTTCTCAGTGCACACACACAACGCGTTCCACACAGGAAACACTACCATCAATGACAAGCACTTAATGTTCTCTACCAACAAAATTCTGGCTAACTGTACACAAAGAATACTGCAGGGTTGTAGAAGAGGTGTCTAAATACCAAGGCTGACAAGATACACATTGGCTAGAAATAGATCAGTTACAGCAAAATACAAGCCAAAACACTCTTTTACAGACTGGAAGTACCCAAACTTTAGTGACCTGCCCAAAAATCCAGCCTACCATACCATTTAACTAACACAGTGAGCATTTATTAGCACCAAGAAGGCATCTCAGAACCATGGTTTTCATTTTGCTTATATGCATCTCTCCTAAACATTGTGTATATTATACAATTAGTTGAAAGTAAAATGGGATAGAATCTTAGAAGTTAATTTTAAGGCTTCTAAATGTTTCAGATCCCCAGTACCAGCAGGCAATTGGAATAAGCATCATCACAGAATCATAAACTGGTTTGGGTTGGAAGGGACTTCAAAGCTTATCTAGCTCAACCCCTCTACCACACGGGCAGGGACATCTTCCACTAGACCAGGTTGCTCAAAGCCCCATCACACCACCTCGAACACTTCCAGGGATGGTGCATCCTCAGCCTCTCTGGGCAACCTGGCCCAGCGTCTCACCACCCTCACAGTGAAGAGTTTCTTCCTTGCATCCAATCAAAACCTATCCTCTTTCAACAGGGCATCCAAAACTCATCGCATAAACTCACCTGGCCTAGAATCTCAATGCAGGACGTGAAGAACTGCCGTGTGGGAGGACTGCGTTGAGTTTCATCACACACATATTCCACTAACATAAAAAACAAACTAATTCCGACTTTCTTAATTGCCGGCATAGGCTGCACCTTGTAGATATTTATTAAGGCCCTGAAAGAAAAAAAGATTGAATTTATGTATGAAAAATGATTTGTGACAAAAAAAGAAAGGTTTCTTGGCAATATAAACAGTCTTGAGATGGGTATTTCTGACTTACATGACTATCAAGCATGGGCTCACAGAATCACAGCACGGCTAAGGTTTGAAGGGACCTCAAGAGGACATCCGAACCAAACCCTTCTGCTCAAGCAGGGCCACCTACAGCTAGTTGCCTAAGACTATGTCAGGTGGCTATTTAATATGTCCTAGGATGAAAACTCCACAGCCTCTCTGCACAACCTGTGTCACCCTTCACGGTAAAAAAGGGTTTCCTGATGTTCAGAGGGAACCTCCTGTGCCTCAGTTTGTGCCTGCTGTCTCTTGTCCTGTCACTGGGCCCTCTGAAAAAGGGCCTGGTTCCATGGTCTTTTCAACCCCCCTCCCCACCACTTCAGGTATTTCTATACATTGATGAGAACCCCCCGAGCCTTTCCTTATCCAGGCTGAACTGTCCCAGACTTAGCTCCAGTAATCTTGCTGCCTGAAAGGGATTCCTCCAAACCACAGAAAGTCTCCATAATCAGAAAGCGACTGTTTCTCCCTCAAATCATGTGTTCATCAAGTTCTTAGGCCATGTAAACCTCATTATACTGCAAGAAAATTTACTTCATTTACCCGACAATAGAAGAATTAAAACAGAATAATTTTTTCTTGTGTATTGCCCAGTAAATAATTTATTGAGCTCAACCCTCCCATCTTCACTGAATCTGCATCAAAACACCTGAAGAACATCCAATTCCACAGATTTAAAAACCAAGAATTAGCTCATACACAGGATTTTTCAGATTAGTGATCAAGAATGAATGTGTAGAAATACTATCCAAATATTTTTACAACTACACTAAAAGAATCCCACCAAAAATCTAGAAGATTGAGAACAATAGCATTGCAAAATTGGACCCCTGGGATGAACACTAAAAGGTCTTCAAGAGAAAGAGGGCCTTAGACTAATCCATTTATTCACCTACCCTCAAAAATGCAGTATTTTATAGTCCTCTTCCACTGTACAATTTTGTTTCACATACTGAAAAGCTACTTCAGATCATAACTCTCTATTAAAGAACTATGTCCTGCACTATAACAGGGTAAAAGCAACAGACATAGATATTAAAAACCTTAGCCTATGGCTTAGACTGCTGTGGCACAAGTTTGCCACTTCCTAAAGTATAGTACGGCATCTCTGTCATCACTCGGTGTGCTTTCTCAGGGTTAGAAAGGCCATTATAACACACAGTACAACAACAAACTGAAGTAGAAAACAATGGTGTGTGCCCTGTTGAGGCTCAACGACCTCCTGATAATAGAGAGTTATTCCTTCAGAGGTTTGCATCACAAACATACAGGTCTTGGAATTCCACTGATCCAAGGTGATAAGCATTACCAAAACCACACGAACAGGTTCCACATTAACTCTAACATGCAGAGAAAGAAATATAAAACACCACTACCTAAAATAGCATCTGAACAACCTACGTTATAAAATTTTCCACGTGTACAGCTGCTTCGACAACACCCAGAGAAGGTGGCTTCATAGCTTCTGCCTGCAGTTGTCTCACTTCTTTACGCAAAACATGAAGCTGCTGGCTCACTGCTTCATTTTTATGTTTCCCTTCAAACTAAATGACAAAGAGACACATATTCAATTCAGAATAATGTTTTTTGCTAAAACTCTTCAATGTTGCACCTAGAAAATGAAGCAGACAGAGCTCAGTAAAAGAACTCTGGTAATGGATGGTTTTCCCACGAGAGCTGTGATCAGATTTAATATAGTGTGCCCAAGCACACATCCTTAATCACGCTCCTATTTAATTACCACACACTAATAAAATTCATGTCTTTTACGTAAGACTTTTAATCCACAGGGAATGAAACTTAATTAGAGAGGATCAAGAAATTCATACAACAAGCAACATGGGAATATTTCTATAAACATTTTCATGCTTCTGCTTCTATCAGTGAGCATATTGCCACATCAGGAAACAATTTGGAACAGGTGCTGCGAGCAACACTATATAGCAACTTATTCTTCATCTGTTGATCTGCATCTCCTCCTGAGCATTACATATTAGCTATTTCAGGTAACTACTATGTGTGTACAAATTTATTTGGTCTCCTGCTACCATTCTTGCAGCCATTTTGCTTTCACTAGCCATGTCCAACAGTCCCAAAACAGAAGTGGCTCCATGTCTCTAACCTGGATGGTTAGAAGAGCTGCTCCCTGACAGCCTTTATTTGAAGTTCCCCGGCACTCCAAATGGAGGGTGATCTGCTCTTCCCGATTGACATACAGCTTAGGCACTGTGTCCAATATTTCACTGTTAAGAGCAACATGCTGAGATTCCCAGAAAGCTGCAGTTCTGAAAGGCATTTATTAATAAAAAGTTACCAAAATCTTCACTGAAAACAGTAATAAGATTTTATAAGCAAGAGATAAGACTTCAATTAAATGCACCGTATAAAGACTTGTGGCAGTCTCCTGGAAAAAAAAGGTTATTAAATTGAGTTAAAATTTCAAAGTAATATGTTTAAAAGAACAAAACTACTCAAGTCTGCACAGCTTCTTTTTAATTATTCTATACTACAACCTGGAAGGAAGTTAAATAGATCACTCTGTAAGAAATGCCATTTCCCACCAGACATAAACCAGCTGGACTGTGGGATGGTTCAGTCAACAAAAGAAAGCCCACCTAAAATTGCTGCTGGAATTTTTCAGACACACCCTCTCTTGGGCTTAGCAAGTTTTGTTTTGGTTTATAACATTGTTATTAAACAACGACACTGGCCAAGAACAGCTACAGATTCACCAGCCGTGTTTGAAAATACTTCATCTGGATTATCTTGGTAGGAATGTTAAAAACAGAAAAGTCTTTCACTCACAAAGCTAACAGTCCCAGGAATCTCTCTTGGAGGCTCCACTGCTTCATAGTGCAGGTCTACATTAGCACAAAAGGATTAATTGATTTATTGTCAAAATACCCAGGCTAAAGGGAAGCTTTATTTGAGAAGTACACCAAATGAGAAAAGAAACTGTAGAAATTAGGTGTCAGCTGATGTTGTCGCAGTCATTAGATAAGACTTATCTTAGTTAAAGGAGCAGAACAACAACATGATAGCTAAGAAGAAAGAAAAAAAATGGGACAAGAAGCAAAATTCAAGTGCTGACAGTCTTGTGCCAACACCACAAATGAGACTGCTGTAAAGGGCACCTGCAGACACTGCTAGACACACTAGCAAGGCAGAAGGAAAACATGTCTTACTTGGCATGTCGCTGCAAGACGTTCAGGTCCACACGCATGAGCTGAATTGCTTCTTTCTGACTTACTAGACTGGCAGAGGAAATGACTGGCACAGGAGCTTTCATCATCTGGAGCGGAAGAGGAGGCTTGGGAGTATCAAACTTCTTCAAATTATTCATTATCCTCTCTTTGGCTAGAAATGAAAGCAGAAGGAAGTTTTGTCAATACAAAAAGTTTAGGAGAAACTGACTAAAAACATTACGACTTTTCCATGAAACATTTTTTGCAGCAGACAAATATTTCTCAGGATTCCTTCCTTTTAAAAAGATTTTAAAATCACTTAACTCATCTACCTATTTTTCTTGACCAAGTTTATTTCACACAGCTAATTTTCATGACCAGCTTCATTACAGAAACATTAGGATCCAAGGCCTCACTGCTTTCATCATCTCCCCCAGCCACTCCGACCTTCTACCCTCCCAGATTCCCTCTTGGCACCTCATTTATTCTCCTCATCTGACAGAGGCTTCCAGACCCAATCTAAGCCAAATTAATCTTCCTTTCTCTACAGCTCATCCTCAGCCCTAGTGTCATCAGCTCCAAGTCCTCCCCCAAAGCACAGCCTCTCTTCAGGTCAGCTCTCTCCTGCTGATCCCCATTCAGCTCCTTCACCCAAACAGTGCCAAAGGCACCTATGAAACTACTCCTGTTTCCTTCTATTTCTTCCCTCCCCATTTTTTAATCAGCCCCTTTCAAAAAATCCAATCTCATCATATCCTTAATATACTTACCACGACTATTATACCCTTCTGTGCTAGAACACCACTTTCACCATGTCAAAATTCCACGGAAAGGAATAGGAAACAACAACGACAACCTTCATGTTTTCATTTACAGTGGGTTTTGCCTTTGTATCTAAACTTTGCAAAAATTCAGCCTCTCTGGAGCCTGCTCTGTGCAGAGGGATCTGGGAGGAGCTCACCTGTGAATCTCCAGGCAAAACTTCACACGCTTTTCTGTGATGTGGCAAACTTTAGGCCAAAACCACTGATCTTAGCCTCTTGCACGAGTGTCTTAGAACCCCATGAAAACTCCACGCATGGGCATGTAGTAATAGAACAGAGGGGTTAACAACTTTAAACTGAATGAGGGTAGATTTAGATTAGATCTAAGGAAGCAATTCTTCACTGTGAGGGTTGCCCAGAGAGGCTGTGGATGCCCCATCCCTGGGATTGTTCAAGGCCATGTTGCACAGGCCTCTAAGCAACCTGATCTAGTGGAAGGTGTCCCTGTCCATGGCAGGGGGGCTGGAATTAGATGGGATTTTTTAAAGGTCCCTTCCAACCCAAACCATTTTATAATTCTATGAAAATACTGCACCCATAGAAAACAAACTGTATTAACATCTTCACTCACAGACGTCGTGATGATCCTAAAGAAACCAGGACTTCAACATGATAGTACTTCCTTCTGGACCCATTTAATTAACAATATTCTTATTTCTTACCTGATAAAGGGTTGGTGAAATCTGTTTGCCCTGCAGAAATACAGGTTGTATGTGATTCAAATTGAGCCTGCAGCCAAAGGTTTAGAGCTTCCTGAAACTCATGGTGTATGAGTTCAACATTGACATACTCCATCCACAAATCCTGAAGCACAAAAGAATTAAATTATCATTCCCATTTTGGTCAGTACTATATACTGCACATCCATCCCAGTTGCTGGGTAACTAAGATCAGTACATAAAAGTAGAGCCTGAAGTTTTACATTATAGGAAAATTATTACTAGGGCGAAAAAAAAAATCTATCCTGAAGAAAAGAGCTGCAGATTGTTTATGACATATATACAGAGGAGCCACTGAAAAGCATGACACAGAAGAAATCTGACAAGCATACATGGTATGATTTCTAAAAAGTAGGAAGGAAAGAATACTAATTATTA
>NW_010422896.1:30104-33610 GCF_000710305.1 Buceros rhinoceros silvestris
CCCTAAAAAAAGAACACAGAGGAAACCAAGATAATCTAAAACATCACGGAGTGGTTAACTGTAACCAGGCTGCATCTCCTGTAGTCACATATGCTGGAAGAATAAAAACAAAGCAGGCCCGAGGAAATGCCCTTCCAAAATCCCCCCTCTGACAGGTTTTTTAATTATACTAACTCTTCAGGCTTACTGGACTGAATAATATGCACTTCCCACTTGCTAACTTATATTTGAACCTAACACATCACATTGGTTATGAGCAGATTTCGCTTCCAGTCTTCTATAATTTAAAGTTCCAACATCAATAACTCTCAAATTATCTTAGAGCATAAAAAGAACTAACAAACAGTACAGAGTAAGGACTACGTTTTCATTAAGATATGCAAGAAATATGAGTCCTTGCTCCTACATAAAGGAAGGCAGTTTTGGATAGCACAGGATTTTTGAGAAAACATTTGGAGCTGTGAAGTCATCATACACGCTGTACAGGTACTAAAATCACGCCAAGTCTCTCACTACTTTAGAGGACCCATTCTAACATGTACAGTGCATTTTGGATCCCGGGTTGCCAGTGTTGTTAGCATTTCACCTGTTGATTCTGCATGACTTTAGCAAGTCTATGTGCATCATATTGCTTCGGTAAAGAAGGAATATATGTGTCTCCTTTCTGGAAACTCTCCTCTTCCAACCACAAAACAAAAACATTACAAAGCCTGAGAAGAAAAACAGAAAAAAGCAATAAATCAATCAACGTGAACTTTATTTGTATGCATATCATATCTTACACAGCAGTCTCATTCTGCAGGTTAGTTAAGGCAAACAATGCTACAAGGGTGCATGGCTCAAAGTGTAGATGTTTCAGAGGCTTTGCGAGTAGTTTACTCACTGTCAGTTCAGAGACCAGCAGTGGGAAGAAGCTAATTAGAGGAACATGAAGGCTAGTAACAAAAGAGTAACAGGACAAATTTTGAAGAGGTAAACATCTATGCCAATTAGCACAGGATCCAGACTGGAGTAGTCTCTTCTTATGTTGGGGATCTCATCCACAGCTCCATTCAAAAGACCGAAGGAAAAACCAGAACATTTACACCAGTCTGGCTTCGTACCCCATGACTTCTCTAGAGCGCCCACTCCAAAAGGTCACACCTGAGTTGAGTTACACCTCTTAATTTCTTTTCAGCCTCCAGTTCATGAGTAGTTTATTCTCATTTCCTCCTCTGCTAATACTGTACTTTAACACAAATATACCACTTCAACTGCAATCATTCTACTGAGTGGTACCCTTTCTATAACCATACCATCCAAGCTTTCCTGACAAGGAAGTACTAAAATACCACTAAATCTTCACACTGTGGTACTAAATATTACTAGCAAATTTCTGTTTTCTGTATCAGTGTCATTGGTGAAAAAATTGATGTAGACTAGCTCCAAGAGTCAGCCCTCGTGAATTCTACCAATACCTGCCCTGCTCTCTAGGTGGTCACTAAACTTCCTGAGCGTAAGATTTACTTGGGTGTAGAGCAGTCTGGTTTTATGTCAGAGTGGGGAACTCAATTGAAATGAAAAACTGAAAATATTAATCAAGTTATACTCAGCAAGCATCTCCAGATTACTTTCCACAAGTGACCAAGGAGGATTTATGATCCCCTTTGTTAGTACAATACCTGCTGATTGCTAGGGGTGGGAGGGTGTGATGGGAAGCAAGCAAAAGAAGCTCAGAAACCACGTGCCCAAAACCCCTGAATGATGAACTCTTTCCAAACAATCCTTTCAACTAGTTTCTGGGAATATCCGGATGCTGCAATACTGCAGACATTTCTTAACATAGATCTTCTCAGATCAAAAGTCTGTATAACAAAAGAATGGGCTTCTGAACAGCACAGCGTAAGGTCTGCACGAGATGCATAGCTCTTAGAATTTCCCACCCCATATACAAGTGAGTGTTCATCAGCTGAGTCCTGATGAGCGACTGTTTGCAGCTCCTCAGCCCACTCCAATGCAATAAGACAGTCTTGTGCTAAGGTGTTGGTTAAGCAGATGTATCACTTTCCAGCAGGCACAAAACACACTTGTCACAGCTCAACTTTACCATGCTAACTGGGTAAACTGCACTAACTGAATCAAGTGCTGGAGTCCTCAGTAACTCCCTGGTGAAGTAATCTTACTCAGACATAAATTTAGGCCGCAGTCCGTGACAAACAGATATACGTACACACAAACATTTTATATTTATACCTAGTGATGTACATACCGGCAGCAGGTGTGTCTAAACAACAAATATTTTGCCAGCATTGGGATGTAATTCATTAAAAAGCAAAGCTCTCATCTAAAGAGAGCAAGAACTTTATCAACACCATTTTATTTTTAGCAGTAAAATCAGCCCTTCCTCAAACAGAACAAGTTGTATCAATAGAGGAACAGATTTCACCACAACCATGCACGTAACAAGTGCCTACAGCACATCTACGTCAGTCAAGGACGACGTCCCTTCATGTCTCCCAGAGCCAAAACCGCACTCTAGTAGTCGCGTTGAGTAAGACTGAAGAGGACAGGCCTTTTTTACCTGACAAGTTCCTTATGCAGTTCTGGTGAAGTCAGGTAGTCTGGAGAGCAACTCGCCTTCTCTGGTGATGTGTCAGTGCCCTCTGCAGGACTCTCTACTCTTAGTGCTTTACTGGCAGCATGGTGGAAGTCTGCTACCTCTACTAAACGCTGCTTCATCTCGTTTAGTAAGTTAACATGAGCTGCGCTCTGGAAGAAACGTCTTCCAATACAGCCATCTACAGGTAATCTAAAAAATGAAAGAAAAGGCACAACACAGTCTAGTCACAAGCGTCAAATCAGCATCTCTGCAAATAAATTGACTCTTCAGCAAAGTTGCTAGTACCCAATGCTTTAAGTTGAAGTCTTAGTGGGAGGCACTTCATCTCACTTGCAGTGAAAATGTATTGGTGCTTGCTAATCTGCTAGAGCCCGTACATTCAGACTCACCCGTACTGGGGTCCTGGTCGGTGAAGGTAAAGGAGGAAGAATTTCTGCCAGATGAGTGGCATGAGGGGGTGATCAGCAGGGGTAGCAAGGGCCTGGTGAGCCCAGCGGTAGATCATGAGCCTCTGAAGGGATGGTACGATGGGCAGCTTCAGCTGGGTCTGTGCTTTCTGTAAAAACAGTATTTTCAGACACGTGTTCTGCTGCAGTTCCCTCTAACAGGCTGTCAGAGGTTAAATCAACAGCCTAACACAGCATGAAAACCCAGCAATTATGGAGGAGGGAACTTTGGAAGCTCTCACACATCTGTTACAGGTCTTGGAGGAAGAGCCGTCCAGCCCACAGTTGTGCTGGACAGCTGTTAGAGAGTCACAATACACCTCTGATGCTTAAAAACAAAATACCATGATGGCTCTGTGATACAAGGCCAACACAGAATGACAGGATGGTTTGCATTGGAAGAGACCTTAAAGCTTGTCTAGTTCCAATGCCCTGCCATGGGCAGGGACACTTTCTACTAC
>NW_010422896.1:33633-63083 GCF_000710305.1 Buceros rhinoceros silvestris
ATGGGAAGACCCCGTAAATCTTTTCTAGTCCCATGCCCCTGCCATGGGCAGGGACACTTTCTACTACGGCAGGTTACTCAGAGTCCCATCTAACTTAGTCTTGAACAATTCCACTGTCCCATATAAAGGTCACTGTGTTAAAGTCAACTACTGTTCTTCCTCACAGTGGCAGATGTTCCTGGTTTAGACGGTGACATTAGAACAAAACGGCAATAGTGAAGGACAAAGGATGTTCCAACCAGCAAAAATAAGAGTCTTAAGCCATGTGAGGGCAGAGATTCCTACAGCATGCTACTTTTACCTTTTTCCTGACTACATTCTACACAGCTCTATTGAAAATCTGAAATGTAAAGTGAAACTAATGTGAAGAAAGAAAATAGAAGGAAAAGTTCTTTAAATCAATGTATGAGCAGTAGCACTCTGCATTAGTAACATGGAACACTAGTCCACAGACTCACTAAATCATTAAAAAGTCCTACACCAGGCTCCCATGGGCTGTACCTGAAGAGGAGGAACGGGAGGCTTTTCTGAGTTACCAGGTCTCAGCACAGACCCTGGCACTGCTTCACCTCCCACACTAAACCTCAGGAACTTTCAGCATCCTTTTCCACCCACTACCACATAATCTCTCATTTTTTCCAGCTAAATTGAGACACAGAAGCCAAGGGACAGATGTTCTCCAGTCTAGTCTCCAAGGATGCAGGGTAAGTCCCAGTCTGGACATAGCCCATGCAAACCTATTTTCACAGGGCTTCTATACTTCCTTCATTAAAACACACTGAACCAGTCAAGATGAAGGATAGGCCAAAAGTTATACTTAAAGACTGAACATCTTTAGTTCCCGCTTGCTCCATTCCAGAATTTGTAACTGAATTTGGGCAAAGAACCTGTAAAATAGCTTAAAGCACACCTGACTAAAGGCATTGTGAAAGGAGAGCCCTAAACAGTTTTGAAAGTCTTGGAAAATACTTCAGCAAATACAGAGAAAAGTAAAGCCCAGAATTCTGCAAAATTCAGAACATCCGAGAAATGATCTTTGAAATACAGACACATTTTCCAACCTACAAAATAACAGTATCTGCACTCCCCATCTCAGTGGTATAGAATAAATTTAGGGTACATCATGAAAATTACTCAAAATCATGTGCGAGCACTAAATCAGTGACTGAAGTTTTCTGTTAGTGAAGGTATATTAAAAAACAGATGTTTGCACAGTAGTATACTAAGTGTTTCACTCAAAATGTAAAACATAACTTCCTTGAGGTATATTTTCTGCTGGAAAGCCAGATAAAGCATTAGCTATGCTTTTATCCTGGGAAGAAAAAGTACATAAGATAAAAACAAAACAATGAAACACTTTTCTGCAATAGTTCTCTCTAATATAAGCAGATGAACAGTCCTCTCACCTTCAAAGCTTGATCAGGAGTTGAAGCATTAATAACCAACTCCCCCTCCACAACCCTGCGAAGCTGTGAATCTTCTTCAAATATTGACTCCATATTTAACACCACCCACGAAAACCAGACCTGCACAGCACATTAGTAACAGAAACATGGATAATGGGATTAGTAATTGTGTTGTTTTCTTAAAAGGAATACATCTTTGTCATGCTCTCATTACAAAGTTGCAAAAGCAGTATCATACCTCAGCCAACTGAAAACCAGTTTCCTCCTTATCTGTGCTGAAACCTCCCCTTTGTATTTTCTACGATCTTGAAAAAGAAGGGGGAAATAGGGACAACTGACAGAATTATCCAGGGAGTTCTGGAGGAAACAACCTTCTCAGATCCAGTAGAATGACATCTCCTCACTCCCACCCATAATATGAGGAACTTGCTTAAGCAGAGAGAAAGCAACTAGTATTCAAAATATGTATCCGATAAAGACTGATCGAATAGAAAAGTAATTCAGTATTCTCTCTCATTAAATACATGGAGAACAGCTGAAGACTGAAAGAAATCTTAACTAATGAATCCTATTATACAAATTCTTGGACACAGATCAAAGTCTGGGCATGTTCTTCTTAGTGTAATAAATGCACAGCACACTCTCAGGCTACATTAGGACTTTGTCAGAAGAAAAGTCACAAACACTGGAAGAGGAAGAAAGAGGGAACAGAGAAAATCCACAAAAACCAGCAGAAGCAGAAAAAAATCCTGGCACCTGTATGTTGCTTATGCCAGGTTTTAAGGGTTGTACAACACCATCATACTGCTTACCTGAGAGGAATTGGCATTGCCCTCAACAAAGGAAGGTGTCACATTGCCTGCCACAATCCAGCTAACCAGCGAAGACAGCAGACCTTTGTCACAATGATAGCCCAGAGCATTCTGCATGGAAACAGAAAACATTTGGGGTTTTTTTTGTAAGCAGCCTAACAGGTGATTTAGAAGCTACAGGTAGATTTGTCACTCTGTGTTCCTCCAAGGTTCCTTTCTGCCTCGTGTTGCTACTTCCCAAGCTTAGCTTGGCCATACACCAATGAAATGCCTGCTTGCACTTCGGTTCTTTTTCAGTGAAAAGACTCTGTTATAGCAACAGCACCTGTTTTTCAGGAGAGGAGGCTCTGTTTTTATTCTAAACACATTATCTAAACACACATTTGAAATGCAAAGACCACAAACTAAAATAACTATGATAGAACTCATGAATGAAACACGTGTTCCAAACAGGTTTTAATTATTTTATTATTATTACAAAATCAGACATTTCCTTGATCTTGACCTGCTTGGAAACTAATCAGATTATCCCACTATCACTCATCATCATGACTGTTCTTACTGGAAAATATATTCACACCAAAATTAGCATAAGGAACACACGATCTGGCCATTTACTCAGTAGCCACACCAACACACCACGTCTACTCACCCTGTGTTGTTGGTAAAGCAGCTTTTGCACGCAGTCTTCTTGACTGTACTGAAAAGCAGCTTTACATAAGTCATCCAGCAAGAAGAGCGTTGCCCGGTCCCTGTGCCACAGCTGCTGGCTGGTGAGGACCTGAACCCAGAACTCCAGTACTGCAGCCGGCCCCACTCCGTTTGGCTGGTCACTTAGGAAAATGTGAGTCTGACAAAGGGTAAAATTATTCAAGAGACTGCGGCTTCAATTAAAGCTTAAGAATTTATTAAAGAATTGTTTCCTTAATTGTTATTATATTTAAATAATTTACAACAATGCTCCCTATGCCCATGGAAAAACAGCTTTGTCATCGCCAGCCTCCACATTTCTGCAGATGCTGCAGCCTGGAGAGCTGAGCTTCTTGTGCAATCAGCAAAAACAGACACAATAGTCGTAAACAGAACCCCTGTGACCTGCAGGCATAAACAGCACCTCTTCCTGAAATGTGACATGCTGTTCCTGCACAAGGACTTCCCAGAGAGCTCTGTTCCCCTTGAGTCCTTAGCCCTCTCCAGTGCTAGTGGGCATTGGTTCTTCACCTCTCTGCAGTTAGAAAAAACAGTTCCCTAACACAGCAACGTACTTTTCCTACCACAGCCATAAATTAATGGTTAAAAGTAAAGCTTTCAAAGATTAATACATCTGCTGCACTCCTCAGCTAACACAAGCAAGAAAGTAGTACCACATATTCCCTTCTCAGGCAGCTTTGACCTGTATTAGAAAATGTGTTTTCCAACATGCCTGGAAAGCATGTATTACTGCTATGTCCAGTGTTACACACCCTGCCAGAGTCAGGCAAGTTTAAACAGAAGTGTTTCAGGAAACCAAACCCAACCATTTGTGCTTGATGCAGGGTACTCCATGGGTGCAGAACTGCCAGATTCTAACCTTAAATACTAACTCAGTCAAAAAAGCCCTCCTGTTTTTAAACCTGTGTGTGTGGCTCCTCTTTTTTTTTTAATAATCTTCTTACCTGTATCATACTACTGAGCAGCTTAACATTTTCTCCATAGCTCACTCCTGTCAAGTGCTGTGTTACTTTATGGGTAACCTGCTGGGTCACACCTTGAGGAACTCCGCTATCCAGATGAAGGAACAGTTGGACGTAAGATAAAAACCTAGGGATGTCAACAAATTAATTCAATGCTAAAATTTCTCCTACTACATATTATACAGAAAACCTGCTTCTAGAAGAGGTAAAACCAGCTCAACAGCACTGGTGACACCCATGTACGAGGACTTAGATCTGTGAGATGGCTGTGAATCAAAGTGCTCCATTTTAACTATATCACAGACACTGTATGAGCAGTTCATAGCAGACGGTAACTCAAGGCACCTCATCAGGGCCGGACACAGTTCTGAGGACCACTTCTGTGGTGCAGCATCAGTGACAATTGTACACATGATGTCAGAAGGGGACACTCCAATAATTACTTCCTCAACCACAATCAATGCCAAAAAGTAGTTCAGCAAATAAACCAGATGTACATCCCCACCACCTGCATCACACTGTCATGAGAGGCAAAACCAAGAACGAAGTCTGACAAATTTAATAGTTAGGATTAACTTTCATTGTCCCTGATCAATAAACATATTAGGAACACATAACACTTACTGTTCATTCTTCAGGAGATAATACTGGCAAGAGTAAAACAGGGGTAAAATTTTATCCAGTACATGGACTACTGTTCTCAGGTATCTAGACTGGACAAGTACACCCAGAAGAGGGATCCCTTCAGCACAGAACTTCTCAATGCTGGAAAAAAAAAAAACAACAAAAATCACCCAACAAAATAAATGAAGAAAAACACACTGACTATCAGCAGAAAGTGAGACAGTGTGTGTAATTTTTTTTGTGAATTGAGATGTAGAGACATTCATACCTTTACATTTCACCTTTGAAATCCTAAACAGCTAAATCCGCAGTGTTTTTCGTTCAGCTTGTATGCAGAGTCATACAATCGCTGATAGATCTGTTAAGTTACTCCCTGCCCTTCAAGGGGTTTGTGTCCTGTCTTACAGAATCATTGGAAACAGGGGATCTTCATCCACCCTGTTTCAATTCAAAGCTCAGTGTTCTTGCCTAAGTTAGCCAGCTAGCCTCCCTCTCCAGGCAAAGAAGAACCTACAGAAGGAATTTCATTTTATTTTGCTTTGACGTCTCCTCAGGGTGGAAAATGCTCTGGACATCTTCCCTCACTACCTACAGATGGAGCTCAGAGGGTTTCCTTGCAGCAGGTACTTAGATCAGTCAACTGAGATGAATCCTACTCTTACTGTTCAGAAAACTCACTAGTGGCACCTTATTTGGTACATTGCTCTGCAGCAATTTTAACTAAGGAGAGTTGCACACTAGGAAAAGATGTAAAACATTAACCCTGTGTCTACTCTGAGGTCACAAAAACTAAACACGGTATTAAGTCACTAGGCGTACGATACAGCGCTTTGATTCTTCTGCTCATTAACATAACTGGTCTTGAACTTTTGCATGTGACGAATGTCAGTACTATTGTTTAGATCAGAGTAACGTCAAATGGTTTTTCACAAGGCCAAAAAGAGCACCCAAAAAGCACAGATGTTCCTTATTTTTTATTCCACGCTTAAATCATGTAAAAATTTCCACTCTCAAACCAGTGTACTTTCGTATCAGCCTCAAATTAGTGCTTTGAAGAAGCACATTACGTATGGCATAACCTTAGCATCAAGCAATTGCTTGGGGAAGGAGAAAACAGACAAGACAATTTCTTTAAAGATTAAAGCAATATTATAAACAGAAAACGAGTCAGTCAAAATTTTTAATATGAGTAAGAGATGACAGATTCAGGGAAAATAAACCTGGGAGAGGCTGACTATGGCTGGCTCTGTACTTTAACTAACTAGTACATTTGGCTGTGTCCAAGAACCTTACCTACAAACCATCCGAAAGCACTGGAGAAGGCTGTGTTGAAACACAGTCAGAGCTTGGAGGTTCAGTATCAAGGTTACAAAGCTCTCTGTTTCTTGTTACCAGTATGAATGGTTTTCCCCTCCTCACTGTTTTCTGAATGCTTTGTTACAGTCCAGCTAAAAACATTTAGCTGCAGAACAGCCCTTTCAGAATGCATGGTTAAAAGGCATCTCTGCCCAGAGCAATCACACTAACCCCTCAGTTTCAATACTATTTCTAATGACTGTTTTGATCTGAACATACAGAAGGCAAAACACAGCATTAGCAAAATAAATGGCATGTTGTTTGAAACTACAGTCCCTGAAAGACCACTTAATCCCTTGCATCAGAAGTCCCTTATTCTTTAAGTATGCATAAGGAATTTAACAGCCCTCAGTTCTTCCTTAGGTTGGCTACTCTGGGGCCATCCACCCAAGGCACACATGAAAAAGCGCTCTCACCTGTGACCTAGCGTGGTCATGGCCAGGGCCAGGTAACAGCCGACAGGGACGCTCGCTTTAACAGCCTTCAGCAGGGGGTGAAGTGTGACAGACTCCGTCAAGTCAAGCACGCTGTCAGACACAGGGATGGCAGGCCAGCCGTGCTGCATGCCACAGTCATTTCTGTGAAGCTTTAACCTCAAAATCAATCCCCATGCCCACTGATTAAAGGAAGTCTCCGGTGTTTCTCCATATCGGACAATGTTGGCCAAGTAGGAGACCTAGAACAAAGGAGCAGGAAGACAAATGAGATGAAGCACAGCTGTACTACAGCACATACAACACTAGTCTAGCACTTGGGTCAGCTTGGAGGAGTTTCCTCTTCTATTGCAATACCGTGACACAAGGTAAGAGCAATAGTAGTCGTTTTTCAGACACACCATGTAGCATCACCACTTAAATTTACCTGAAATCTACCTTTCTATGGCCTTAATTTCCACTATCCCTCTCCCCCCACCCACTCCTCTTGGTAAAGGCTATCAACCTATACTGTCTTCCAAACTAGATATTGGTCTTGGATCAAATCTTATTTTTACTATTTAAAAAAAACCAAACAAAAAAACCAACACAAACCACACAATCTTCAGTGCTGTTTAAGACTGCTAGTGAAAGGAAAACAAAAAAATATATACACAAAAATTTCAACATTGTTAACAAGAAAATCCTAAAACCTGGCAGTCTCTCCTTAAAAAGAAGTCAGAAGTCTGTCTGTGGACAGGCAGTCTCTGTCCTGTGCATGTGTCCATTATCACAAAGACCCTGTCTAGATCAGAACGAACTATAAGTCTTTGTGAAAAACTACTGTACAGCATAAACTGCAGAGCTGAGAGTCAATGCAGATATTTCACCCACTCTGACGGGGGGTACACAAACCCAGGCATTATTTTCTCTCAAATTCCAGTTAAGCTCATGCAAGTCAGGACAGACTCACCAATATAAGTGGCAACTGAGGCTGAAAGAGGCTTAAAAAGAGAACTCATCTAGCTGGCGCAAGACAACAAACCATGATTAAGTAGAGCAGAAAAGCACGTCAGAAAAGAGCAGAAACTATACGAAACAAAGTGTGGGAAGAAAAGACTGCGGAAAAAAGCACAGGGTCGGAGAAAGCACTGTACAAGAAATACTGAGAAGACAAAGCACAACACAATGCTAAAAGCTCTGAATAAATTAAACAGAAGCATCTTGGATTCAATATCCAAAAAAGGGATTTTTAACCTTGATCTTTCTATCCTTCCATTCCCCTTCTGTAACTTGGAGCCAGTGTGCTGTAAAAATCAATGTAATAAATGTTTGTAGGGTGTTCAGTAACACAGCAATGATCGCTACTGAAAGCTCCTAAAATCCTGAGCCTTTAGACAAGGTGAGACTAAGAGCTGGAGACACAGGAAGGATGTCTCTTATGTTCAGCAGTAGTTAAGTAGCCTTTTATGAAGCAAGCAGTAGCCAGCTCTGCATGAGTAAAGGATGATTTGCAAGGACAGTTTGCAACTACACAGTTACAGGCTGGGTAATAATGTAAACCTAGAAGGAAGACAAATTTAACGTTTCTTATTCTCATATTCAACTTCAGTCTATCAGTATCTTCAAACAGGTCTGAGTGCAAAAATACTGAGGTTGATAGCAGTATCAAGATAGAATCGCTTTTAAAAAATAAAGAAAGAAAACAAGGTCTTAGCCTGCAAATCTTCCTATCTATTGCTATCAATTATCTATTCCCTGTAATTCTGAAGAAGGAATACCTGTTTTATGCTTTCAGAAAGTAACCCAGCATATGGTTTCTGAGAGAGGTATTTCTGATATGCTTCCAGGACCATCAACGCAACTTCAGAATGGACAGCTGGATCCAGGTGAAGAGCATCCTGCTAAAACAAACGCACCACAAAACTTTGCCTCATTAAAGAGGTCTCTACAACTGTATCACTCAGTCACACCATGGAGAAATAATCCTTAATGTGAAGAGCCAGGAAGAGATTAGGTATTGTAATAGCTAGGCAAAATCGTGTCCAGTAAGAAAAACTGACCCAACACTGAAGAATAACAAGCTCATACTGGGCAATACAAAGCTCAACAGCTAGATTATTTATGGGAAAAAGTCGCCATGGTCGCTGCTCATGGTGGATTTACCACAATTAATCCAAAGATCCATAGATGGCACTAGAAATCTTGCCTTTAAAAATAAAGCAAAACCAAAAAACCATACCATGGTTTTTTGTATCAAAATGTTGTAATTCCGCTTATCAGCCATATTAAAAAACTATTTTCGCCCCATATCAAAGAGTACAGGCATGACGCCATGACTGCACAGCAACAGTCTCACAGTTTGTTTTTCCTACCATTCCTTAGTTTCCACACGTCACCAAGAAACAGGGAGAAAAAATCTTCATCTGCAAGTATCAGCTCAGCAAAGAAGAGAGTTCAGTATGATCAAATGCACAGATTACAAGGCTAAAATGGATCACTGAATACAGGCAATGGGATTTTTCCCCCATCTATTTCTGTTTTCTCTCTGAAAAAAGATTCACCTTCAAGTGGATCCTGAACCGATGGAGCTCCTGGAGTACCCCACTCCATGGAATATTTTCCAATCATTTAAATAATGCTCAGGGCTTTGAAATCTCTCATTTCAATCATTACTTTTCTTGCATTGTGAAAAACATACCTGGATACCAGCCTGCAAACTACAGTCACACCAGTCCCATATACACTTCCTGGAGGATTCCTCTACTTCTGCAGCCAGAGGTATCTTAATCAATTGACTCACAAAATTGTCCTGTCAGATGTTTCCTCTGATTTAGAGAGGAAACTCTCCCTTAAACACCTCTTTTAATCTCAGCTGTAGCACTACAAGAAAGCAACACAAGCAAACCCTCAGGCAGAACACTGCAAAATTATTGTCAAGTTCCCATCCTACGACATCAAGTGTACAGCCATCGTATAAAATGTAATGTAATTAGGTGTTTTCAAATTCAGTTACAGTCCCGGCTTGAATAACACTTTTACTGTGTTCATCTGACCACGTTCAGGCCTCTTGCTGTTAATACGTACATGGTCACCGAATCCCCAGTTTAGCCCTTCCAAGATAATGCAGGCGAGTTTATTCTCCACTGTCGTCAGAGTGTAATTTAATAACCAGTCACGAATCAGTGCTATCTCAGATGAAGAAGGCTTCCATAAGTGCAACGGCAGCTCTTTAAACAGATATAAAGAAACCTGTGGGGGCAGAAAAGAAGGCAGCTAATTGGTACTCAGAATGGAACAATAATTAGCATTATACTAAAAGATAGAAAGAGCGGTATGATCAAAAAACCATGAACAGGTCTTTAACACGATCCATTCATACCAAGCCGTGTCTCACATGACAGTCTGGTACGGCCTCTAGTTTTCACCGGGTGCCTGCTTTACATGATGGACGTTAGCACTCACCATCCCAACTTTCTCGATGGTCTCTCTCACTCGATCCAGCAGTACAGAAATAATTTGTGTGTGGATGCTGGCAATCGCCCCCAAGAGTTCTCGACCTACTTTTGAAAAAGTCTCTCTTGTGGAAAGACTAACATAAGACACCTGAGAAGACAGAGAGAAGTTACTGGTAATGACTGAGCTTTGCTGACCACAAAAAATTGTCTTTTGTTAAAAACAGAACTAAATTGCTCTTGGTGATCCTGGACGAAGCTGATAAACGCCAAAATTAAAACTGAAACTGATTGCCCTACAAGATAAAGAAATTACTATGTCATAGTCCCAAAACCAAAGTCCAAAACTAAACAAAGGAACACCACCACCACATGCACACTGAAAAATAAAACAAAAACAACCAAACAAAAACAAACTACACACCACAACAGAAAAAACCCACCAGAGCCACAAGTCATATCTATGTGAGTAAAATAAAGCAAAACAAGTATATTTTTGTTTCATTATGGCTTAGTCTACAGAGAAGCTGTTTCTCCTCCAAGAAAAACATGCGCTTCAGGATATTAATTCAGTACTGGATTATCATCCTCCAAAATAGTGCTTTCTTCGTTCCACGGCAGAACAAACCTCCCACTGTTAGGAAGGGAGCATATCCATTCTTTTCCTGAATGGACCAGTAATATTGCTCACCTCATATATCTCCAAAACGATGATTTTGATAAAATCCTCATCCACATCAGCCCGTTTGGTTTGTGCCATCTGAGCAAATGTGGTGAGCAGACAAATTTCTTCCGAGCAGTTCATTGATTTGAGATACTTTTCAAAATTTTCAAGATGCTCTGGGTCTAGAAAAAAGTTACATGGAAGAAACATGATTAAAAGAAATGCTACAGGACTTATGCCATCAATATTTATTCATTCACTAATAGTCCACAGAAAGAAGCAGTCAGTGACAAAGGAATCATCATCATGGGGCTAGCACTCTCTCTTCAGAAGTGACTGGTATCAGCTGTTTTTACACATAGTGCCAGAAACATCACAATATGCAGTGAGACCGTATGATTCAATAAATAATGCTAGTAATTCATAACGAAAGCTAAAACTGCTTCAAGAACAGCTGGGATTCCATTTTTAATAATATTTTAAGCATGTTGATCATCCACAGGAAGAACTGCTTGAATTGTTTTGCTCTTTAAAAATGGTATCATGGGTTTGGTGTCCATTACATATTGGAGCAACTAATTACACAGATTAACTTCAAATTACATGAAAGGATTCCAGTTTTAATCAGTACACAGTCAAGAGAAGATTAAAGCTAAGCCCAACCAAGAACAGCAGAGAAATTTTGATCTAATTCAGAGACTCTGCCCATTTGACACAGGATTATCTCAAGCAGCAACTACACCCGGGAGATCATTCTATGCCAATTGCAAATAAAAATACTTTTAACATCTAGTCCTGGGTCTAGATTGCACCTAAGAGTTACACAAAAAGGTCAGTTTCAGTCTCGCAGACTCAGTGCAAGAGAATTACTGAATGCACTTGCTTGGAAAGTATCTCTGAAAACAGAGAACTGAAGTTGCATGGGACAAGAAGGCTGACAGATGCTTTTGCTTGAAATCAAGGCAAGTTTCTTCTTTAAACCCAAGAGTGTCACATTGCCAAACACAAACATTTCATTTCCTGAACAGGACTTCAGAAGAATTTTTAGTTCTTCCAAATAACTTTAAGTAGCCTTTAAGACTACTTTAAGAAGTAACTTTAAGAAGCACTGAAAGCTGCATGTGAACTATAAAATGGAGAGCAGCTTGCTTTCTCTGAAGCATCACGTGCCAGTAAACACAGTGATCTTCTCGTAGCAGTTGAATATACTGAAAAAGCACTCATTGTGGCACTCAGCTACTCCATCTGCACAGGCACACGCTCAGCACGCTTGTGATTAAACACTTCCACTTAGGTCACATTCTATTTTAAGGGCTTTCAACAATTTTGCAACCGTACTTCAACCTAAGAAGGTCAGAATTGTACAGGCAAAACATCTCATGAACAGCTTGCTAGAGGATTGTGCAATTTAAGTCAAGAGTTTTTCCATATAGCAAGGTAATTACACTCCTGATAGATACAATACTCATACAGGGGATGTCTCATCCATTCAACTCCTTTTCCTAATGCCACCTTTTATCCTTCTAGCAGAAGTTACAAAGCAATGTGGGTTTTGTTGTTTAGGGTTTATAAGGTAATGCAGAAGGACAGAAAAAAAACCTATGCCATTACTATATATAAAGATATTGCAGAAAATCAGAATCACAGGATGGTCTGGATTGGAAGGGACCTTTAAAAGCCATGTAGTCCAACCCCCACAGGGTGACCCACAGTGTGGGGAAGGGGTGGGACACACAAGTAATGGACGACTATGACAGCACTGGTCATACTAGCACCATGTGTGTCTGTGTTTCATTATGCACAGACCAACCAGGAAACAGAGAAGGGGTTTGGAGGGTGTTAGAAGAGAAAAAAAGTATCCGGTAAAAATAGGACAAAGACTATAAACGGAAGGAGGAGAGATTATGCCAGCTGCTGAGCACATGCAGAAGAAAAGGTCTAGCACACAAGTCACTGCTCTGCCATCTCCCAGCTACCTGCTTCAACTGTGCCTTCCTCTTCACTGTACCTAGTATTCTCTGTGGGCTGCACACACAGACTCCACACCAACATCAAACCCCACCAAGCCAAAGCTTGGAAAAAGAGACAAGGAAAAAGGAAAGAGGAGGGACTCCACCTAAATTCTACCGTGTCACAGTGGAGTAACTTCACCACACAGCTGCTACTTGAGCCAATTTCCTTCCTCCTATGCACGTTTGATCACACTCCTATTCAAGTTCAGTGACCCTGAAAACCAGTGGCTCATCAAATCTTGGTACTGGCAGTAAAGAAATTGTCACCAGGAATGTTGTTCAGCACATCCTCATAGCCAGTTGCAATGGATGCAAAGACAAATCTGTTAACCCTGTATTTACAAGAATTGAGGAGAGCACACGCTTGTACTTGCACAGTCAAACATCAAGAAGAAACCACTAGGTCATTGCTTAGTGAAAAGGTGTGTTCCATAGTAAGTCTACTAACATTTGGTCCACTCAAGAATACTTCAAGTATCCAGACTTCCCGTATTTCCCTAGGGGGTTATTTTATATCTGATAGCTCTCACAGTCCAGAGGTCATCCTAATAAGGGCAGCCCCATCACTACACTCCATTTTATCTTGCTACTTCTACCTATGTCTTAAAAGCAACTATGCTTCCTCCTCTCTAAACGTGCAGGACCACAGATTCCACCAGTTAACAAGGCTTGCTACCACCTGTAGATTCACCACATGTCCTGGTTTAGCCAAAACTTCCCCTGTTTCGGAAGCTCTGCTGTAAACTGACCAATCAGGTATTCCCTGCCACGTACATATAAATGCGACATCAAATTGGTTAAAAGTTGTGGTGGGCTTCTTTCTGTTTCCATTTTCTGGATGCTGGGCCTTTAAGAACTGGACACACGGCCAGCCCTCCCTCTCTTCCGCACCGGACAGCCAAGGGCAACATTTCTCTCACAGACCAGCCTGGCTCGGCCACACTACCCAGCTACAGCGATCCTGCCACGCGCCTCTGAGCAGCAACTCCCCCCACGGACCTGCCTGTTTAGCTCTGCCTTCCAGCTGCCTGCTCCTCCCTCGCTGCTTTTCCGTTTTCACATTCCTGCAGGCTCGGTAAGCCGAAGTCGCCGCGGAAAACTGCACGCCCCAGAGCTAAATTCCCCTCCCCCAGCACCGCCCCCCCCGCACCTGCCTGTTTAGCTCTGCCTTCCAGCTGCCTGCTCCTCCCTCGCTGCTTTTCCGTTTTCACATTCCTGCAGGCTCGGTAAGCCGAAGTCGCCGCGGAAAACTGCACGCCCCAGAGCTAAATTCCTTTGCCGCTTGGAACTGTCTCCTGCCCACGGCTGTCGCCGCCAACGCTTCTGCTTCAGTCCACAATGGACTGGTAAAATTGTGTTGGTCTGGTTTTCCCCACGTGGCGCCGCAGTGTTTTGACTGCCACGGGTTTTTCTTTGTAACTGCCACCACGTGGCTGTTGCCATCTTTGAACTGCTGTGGTTTTACTTTCGTCCCGCGGTTTTAACTCTCGCCTTTCCATTTCCTGAAAAAAATCCCTCAATATCTTACTGGTTTTCTTTTTTGTATTTAATATTTTTCTGTTTGCTGAGTTATTAAAGCTTGTTTCAGTTTTTCAAAAAAGCATATTAGAGATCTCACGAATTCTCTTCTGCCTTCCCCTATTTCTGCTGGAAATTATCATTACCAGGTATTATCATTACCAGACCTTGGCTCAACCTCGGCCAAACCAGTGACACCACACTAAACATTTCTCAAATTTAATTTGGGAAGGGAAATCAATAAAAAAGGTTCTCTCCGAAGAGAATGTTAATGCTATGGTCTTCTAGGGTATGAATTACAGGAAATGAAGTCAGCATTATACTGGTGTCAGTAAAAAGAAGCTACTTCAGAAGATTAGATGGATTTCACTGAAAGAACTGTGGATATTCCCTGTCTAGACATTTGTGAAAAATAGTATTGGGCTGACACCACCCATTTAGGAGAATAATAGGATAAAAATATCCTGCATCAGCATACAAGGGACTTTAAAACACAAAAGTTAGCTAGAAGCAAAACAAAGCCTGAACAAAACAAAAAGTTCATTGTTTGTTACTGTTAGAGCTGCAACCCACCGCATCGTACTACATTCTCTTTGTTCAAGATGCAGTCAGAATTTCTCCAAAAAACAAAAACAAAGTCCTACTGAAACAGCATAACTGTTACTGTTTTGCCTAGCAAGCGCTAATGAGATCAGCACTTCATAAAGTGCACAACGCTACAGTCTTGGTATCTGTCTCCCACTCTGTGTAAATTGCCTTAAACATTAGCTGAGCTTGCACAGACTCAAGACACTCAGTAGCCTCCCAATATCATCATTTCCTTCTGCTTCTCCATGAAAGGACTTGGTTGATGTGGTAACAGCTATCTGGGCTACCACACAGCTGAAAAGTGAAACAGAGTGAGGTTTGCTCTCCCTGAGGACAGCAAAGAGGCTGTGAGGCAGGGAGTCACAGGTTTGTTTACCTGTCTCTGTCAATCAAGGCCTGAAATATTTAAAACCAAGGCGCAGCAAAGGGAAAGCAGCAATCCAGCTGGCTTCCAAATGACTCTGCTATAGCTGAAACCACCACGATCACTGTGGGGATCATCACAGGACAGAAGACAAGGGGAAATAGGAAGGAAAGGTGCCATACATGACAACAAGAGCATCAGAAGAAGGCTTGAGGTAAGGGAATCATCTGTAACTGTCAAAGACAGGCAGATCTCCCACAATATAAGCTACTAAAGACAAAACTAGCAAGTTTAGGGGGAAAAATAAGGAGGATTGGGGTATTTATACAACTATGAAGAGCTCAACAGTGAAGAGCTCACAAAAAAATCAAAACCAAAAACAACCCCAACCCAACGTAATACAAAATTCTGCATTTTAGGATTAATATCTCACTTTCCTAAGTATTACACAAAAGGTCAAGATGGGACACAATACGAGAACACACAAGATATACCTACTGCATGGGACTCTTGCAGCAATCTGAGGGAGTCAGCAGCAGTCATGGTCAGGGACAAAACTAAAAGGATGGTAGATCAGGCAACTCCCACTAAAATGAGAATTTGGGCAAACAAGTAATGGAAGACCATGGACTGCCCAGAACATTTCTAAGGCCTCTGGACCAGTCATGCTGCTGAAAGTGTGTTTAAAAAAATGGAGCCTGCAAAGAGTTAAACCTGTAGCTGATGCAGAAGTAGCTGAATCAGTCAAAGTTGGTTCTGAGTGTAGGAATTCTACCTTTGAGCCTTTGTTTGCAGTCAGCAGGTTGCAGAGTAGAGCAGAGCTTTTCCAGGTGCTCGCTCTCTGCACAGTGCATGACAAAGAAGAGCCTCCAAAGCATGTTGCTGGATAAGGTTCCGTAAGGCATCTCAGACATGAACAACCAGACTCCCAACCTGCGTCATATGAAGAGACGAGAGAATAGAAGAGACACCCGATAAATCCCAACATTTGAAAAGGAGACATATGCCCACATCTCTGCCATATAACAGAACTAGGAATGTGAGGATGTCTTAGCATCTCAAATTCTGAGTTAAGCTCATTCAGAATTGAACAAGTCCTCAGAGCTTCTGTCAGATGCTGGATTTCAAGGCACAATTCCTTCCCTCCTTGATGCTATCACTGTGCTGAAAAATCCTGCATATTGCAGTCTTGTTTAAATCATGAAGCATTTAAAGCTGTTCCAAATTCCAGTTTCAAATACCTAACTCCTCAAAGATGAGGATCAATTACCTGAGGCAACCTACCTTTTTGCCTTCAGAACATGCAGAACAGTTCTAAAGAACAGCTCATCAAACTCCAGCTGCAATTTTTCCACAGAGTAAGGATGAGGTACTGATCCATAGTGTTTATTGCTGCTAATGTACTGGGCCCAGTGGTCACTCACATGACAGAGTGTCATCCTACACAGGAGAACAAACAAGTTGAAGAAGGATCATTAAGTATGTCAGCATCATAAAAACACAGACAAACACAACTAGATCAGAGTCCAGTCACACGAGACATGTTCAACTCTGTTCTCTGGTTTCCAGAGATTTCCATATAAATAGCATTTCCCTCCCCTCTAAAGACAGGGTCAGTCTAAAATTCCTGTGTTATCCTTCCTTGCTTCTGCAAGCAAACAGTGCATAACAGTCTGCTGTAACAAGATAGTTTGTGCGTGAATTTTGGAGCATTAAGGTAATCCTACGTGATGAAATGGCAGGACATGCAAAAAGCATATGCAGTAATAGTCATGCTGAGAAAGTCACTGCTCTAACAGCACAAAGAAAAAAACTGATTTTGTTTCTGATTCAAACTGTATCCCTCCCCCCACCCTTGACAACACAGTCATAGAAGCCATATAAAGTAACTGCTAGAGATGTAAAAATAAAGAGCAACTTTGAGGTTTCAATTACATTTGCTTACTACAACAACAGGATGATTTTCAACGAGTAAATTAAAAACCCTAAAACAATTCTGGATAACAAAGGAAAGAAAGCACTACTACTGATTATAAACATAGGCGATCTGAGGAACTATTACAGTTCAGAGACTTTCAAAGACAAGCTGAACAACCCTGATGGAAGTCAGCCTGCTGTTCCACAGCTCACCCAGTTCCTTTGCATCCACTGCATTCAGATTCTCAATTCTCCGCTTCACAGACAAGCCTCAGAGTTGAGGACCCTGAGATTTTAAATCCCCAGATGTGCTAACCCTATACTGAACAAATTTCAAAGCAAAATCTACCCAAGAACTGCCAGGGTTTTTTGTTTTGTTTTGATTGGTGGCACTTGGGGTTTTTTTTGGTTGGTTATTGTTTTGGGGGTTTTGGTTTTGGGGGGAGTTGGGTTTGGTTCTTTCTTTTTGCAGCTCTGAACTTTAAATGAGACTGTATGACAAAGATTCAATCATATCACAGAGAAAATATTCTCTTACTTGATCAGCTGACCAATTCGCTTCACAAACTGCCGGTACCGTGCTCTGTTAAACGTTTCTAACCCTGCGGACAGAAGTTCCACCAAGGAGTTTGCGAAAGCAAAAATCTTCATCATTTCCTGGGGAGTTGTTTTTTCAGGCAAATATGCACCTAAGACCAAGACAGAAAAGTAAGACAAAAAAAAGTGTGAATTCTGTAACTTTTAAATAACTAAACTCAAAGCAACAATTCACCACAAAGGTGGCAAAGAGTTCATTGTTTGAATTTAAATTTACGTTTTGTTTATGAATTGAACAATAAATAACTGTTAAACATGAAAGTACGAACAAACTATGCAGGTTTTAAGATCTCTATCCACAATTATCTTCACGTTCTTGCCCAGAGATTTAGCAAAATAAAGAACAAATAAACAATTGGAGAAAAAAGTGACAGTAATATTATAGCTAAGAGGCAAAGGCAAAAAAAAACAGTTCTGAAAGCACAGCTGTGAGTGTAGCTGAGCAGATCAAAACTATGGGAAAGTCTAATGTTTTACATGTCAGTATTGGTGTTTGAGCTGTTCCATGCACATGGCACACTCTTGCACCTCATCTATTTATCCTGTGAGCTCTTGCACAGGTTCACTATTACTTCATTCAGAGCCTCTCATAATGCAGTAGCATTCTTGGCAGTTTTAGTCGTTAATACAGTCAGTGCAAGCGAAATGAGGACCAGCTCTTTAGCAGCTGACTGACCTCCAGACTTGAACCCAAGGAAATGCTGGAAGAGTTCATGAAATGGGAACTGTGACAATATGGCAACCAAGTCATCTTCCAAAAGCAGAATCCAGCTGGTTTCAGGATCCTCATCCTACAGACAAATACAGTCACTTTTAGAAGCTTTACAATCTGATATATCATAGGGACAAAAGGAGAGTAAAACAGCTCCAAGTTTCCAATTACGCTTTTTAACTGAATGCTTTTCTTCCTCTGTTTCACAAAACTCAATACAATAAGCTTGAAAAAAAGCATAAAGGGAAAAAAAAAAAACAGACGATGACATTACTGTACCTCTTCTCCTCCTTCATCTACCAGGGTCCAGTTTCCAGATTCTTTCCCAGATGAAGAGGAACTTTTCCTTTCACTTGGTTTCATATGGCACATGAAGTCCATCCGATTTCTGATTTACAGTGAAACATCAAGTTTACGAAAAATTAGAAAATTAAAAATTATTAAATCATATTTTAGTTAAGATACTGAAAAAATAAATACTAGAAAAGAAATTAACAAATATGACAGAAAGCTGCCCAGCAGAAAAGGCCCTGGGGGTGTTGGTCAATAGCAGCTGGAGAGACACCAGCAGTGAGCCCAGGTGGCCAAGAAGGCCAACAGCATCCTGGCTTATACCAGCACTGGTGTGGCCAGCAGGAGCAGGGCAGGGATCATCCCCCTGTACTGGGGAGGCCACACCTCCAATCCTGGGGTCAGTTTTGGCCCCTCACTGCCAGAAGGACATTGGGGGGCTGGAGCGTGTCCAGAGAAGGACAATGGAGGTGGTGCAGGGTCTGGAGCACAATGCGCTGAAGAGCAGCTGAGGGACCTGGTGGGGTTGAGCCTGGAACAAAGGAGGCTCCGGGGAGACCTTCTGGCTCTCCACAACAACCTGAAATTCAGGAGGTTGGAGCGAGGTGGGGGTCGGTCTCTTCTCCCCAGGAACCAGAGACAGGACAAGACTGGTGGGGTTGAGCCTGGAACAAAGGAGGCTCCGGGGAGACCTTCTGGCTCTCCACAACAACCTGAAATTCAGGAGGTTGGAGCGAGGTGGGGGTCGGTCTCTTCTCCCCAGGAACAAGAGACAGGACAAGAGGACATGGCCTCAAGTTGTCCCAGGGGAGGTTGAGGTTGTCCCTGAGGAGCCATTTCTGTCCTGCTGGGGTTGTGCAGGTGTGTCGCAGGCTGCCCAGGGCAGTGGTGGAGTCCCCATCCCTGGAGGGGTTTCCCAGCCATGTGGAGGTGCTGCTGAGGGACAGGGGTCAGGGGGGACCTGGCAGTGCTGGGGAACAGTTGGACTCAATGATCTTTTCAGCCTAAATGATTCTGTGATAACTGATATCCAAGACTTGCACCAGCCTGCTGTATTCAGTAAATGATCTTCCAAGCAATATTCTGAACAATGTAAATGGCTATAGGCCTTGTACAACAACCAAATTTAAATATGCAAGAAATAACATCATTCTTGCTCATGCATAAGAAAATTCCTTTAAAATAAATATCATCAAAAGACGTATATCGTACTTCAAAAAAAGTATTCTACAACAACCATTTAAGGCTTTTAGGTGGTGAGTCATCAAGAAACAGGAGTTGTGGAGGCCAGCTCCACTACGCAACTTCCACAGCTGCATTAGCTGGACACCACATCCATGTCAGTGAGACTGGTCTTACGCATGCTGAGCTACCACAAGTAAAGACCTTCCAGGGAAGAGTTGCTTCAAAAAAAGCCAGCAAAACAAGTTCCATCTATCAGATCACCTTAAGACCACGATACTAGTTCCCAGACTCTACACTCTATAAATACCTAGTTGTTCAGATCCCCAGCAAAAAAAAAAAGTGGAGAAAGGTTACCTAAAATCCCACTTCCTTGTAACTTCAAACGTACCACAGTTTTGTGGCACAGTGCCACAAAACTCTGCCATAGTATCACCCTTTTGTTCTCCTTAAACTTTTGATAACATGAACGTATACAAGTTTTAAGATACTGATTTCACAAACCAAATTCAGAATTCAAACTTGCTCCTGACATGGCAGTAGCTGTGGCAGACAAATCTCAGTTCTTTTAGCATTACATACAGCTACCGTGGCTGCACATTCTACATGCTGGTATCAACAGTTGAGAGCAACACTCCAGACGCCTTATGTCAGCCCTTATTCGTCTGCCCTTGTTCAAATGGCAAGCACCGAAATGCACTGTCAATACACAAACCCCCAGGATACACTCACTTCAGAGGGCTGCTCTAGAGAGAAAAGAAACCCTGTACAATAACAGCCTCCAAACAGGACTCCCACTTAACTCAGGGTCAGACGATCAAGATCACAATGACAACCCTAAATACCAGCAGCCCCATTCTTTGACATTAATGGGCAGGGAAGGGCAGAGGCAAGTTTTGTATTTTATCTGAACTACATAAGTTTTCATTAATGACTGATTTCATTAACGACTGATTTCATTAACTTCTCCAAGCACTATGTATTCCTTCTACATACAAGAAGTACGAAAATAAATTGAGAAGGCCAACCAGCGTATAGACCAACTTAGTAACCCCTTCACTCAAAGTCAGAGGCAATATAACAAACAGGCCATCGTGCAAGGCAGGAACTCTATTTCCGAAGCCACAGTATCAAAACATGAGGGTACATCAGTCTTCACAAGCTGTTTGACAGCTCAAAGGAAGATGCATCGTGCTGTGCACGGCCAGAAAAAGTACAGCTGAGGCTGTATTTTAAGATCAATGAGTAGAGAGTTTGAATTAAATTGTGAATCTCTTTTACGACTTTGCCTGCAACAAGCTTTCAGAGTTTTACAAGTAGATTGTGTGTTATGTTTTCTACAACTCTTAAATAATCAGAAGATATTTATAAAATCATATTCATACTTACCTGACAGGAGACATAAGCAAGGCAACAGATTGCATGAAATGAAAGACACCTGATGGGTTATCCAAGACTTTGATCTGAAATTAAATGCAAAAAATCTAAGTACAACTCAATAAGCAAAACAAAGAGCGAATTAGTTTTATCAGAGATATTAAAATTCTCAATTTCACATCTTTCACTAGCTTTTTGTTCAGACTAAAAAGTGTCCACTAAAGGCAGTACCCACATCCTGGAGAAAGTATTGCTATGGCAAAATATTGGGAGTCACCCAAAAGAAGTACTTATAGAAATAAAAGACAGAAAAAAAAACACACCAAAAGCTCCACAAAAGACAACTCCTCTCCTTGTTTCACATGTAATTCTGGGCACCAAGAGGCGTTGGGATGTTGAGCACAGGGGAAGTTATGATTCTACCATTTTACATTAACAGTTGGACTTGATAATCTTAAAGGATAGACCCTTGGAAAAGACCCTTATTTCACTGCTTGCCTTTTCCCTGTGAATGTAATTGCAATCCTTTTCCTGCAGCTAGATTCCCAACACCTTCACCTCTTGGAGGGCAAAAGCCCTGGTGCCTTCGGATATCTGAATTCCTTCTGATCTATACAAAGTGAACCCTTACCCTTGCCCTCGAAATTACCTAACTAATAAACTTTCCAAGAAAACCAGTCCCATTTCAATATCCAGGATATAAAATTCCGTTCTTCCTCATCCCTTAGACAGTACAGAGCTGCCTGCCATCTCACTCTTATACAGTTGCTGCTTCAAGTCTAAATACTCTTTCCATTTCTTGGAGAGGACTGAAAAACCTGCTGCTGCCTGAGGCCTTCTGAGGCACAGCAGAAGTCCTGGACTCCCTCTGAGACACTGGGATGTCACTGGAATGTCCCTAGACAAGGACGACAAGTGTTTCCCTGTTAACTTGATCACAGTTGGGCTAACACGAGTTTGTCCCTTGACAAAGCCCTCATTGTTACCATGATTCCTGGAAACCTGGTATGGGTCACGAGAGACTGAGTAGGCACACCACGCTCTCCTACCCACTCCATTCCCCCTCCAACTCTTTTGACATTAAAGAATTAAACATTCACACCTGAATGAAAGGACAAGCCCATTCACTGACACCAGCTGGACACCGAAGGATGTGGTTGAAGAGGAAGAGATGGTCACCTGGACAGCCAATTCTTTGCAACACTGACACCTAAAGGGAAGTATATTGGAATCTTGTAAATAATCTAAAGTTCATTCCTTTGCAGTCTTGCTAATTTTTTTTTTCCACTTCTCTTCCAACACTTTCTAACAAACTTCAATTTTCAGAGTACATCACAGGAGAACAGTATTTAAAGTTCTGCTTGCTTGGCTTACAAAGCACAAACTGCTTGGTGTAAAACAGTTAATTGCTTTACACTTGCATTAAAAACTAACTTATTAATCACCAAGAATAGAAGTTTCTCAAAAATAACACGTCCAAATAGTTTTATCTTCAAAACAAGTAAAACAATATTAAGTCCACTATTAGCAATGCTGGCTGCTCAAGTGCCAGTCCTCATTTAGGCTGCTGACCTGCACTGACATCATCATCATCTAAATATTCACTAACAGGTTCTGTTCCTCAAGTAGAATCAACCCCAGAAAAATCAATGCACATAGGACAATGGGAGAACTGGTAATAGTTTCAGAAATTACTCCAGAATTCACCCCGTATGTTGGATCAAACATTGTAGCCATGCCTGCTCCCTCACCAGTCTCTGCAGCCACATGAGAAGGTCACCCTGAAACTGAGGATCTTCGATAACTCTGCGAGTGAAACTGAAAAGGACGCTGATACATTCCTTCAAATGGCCCAAGTCTGAAGAAAGATTTTCTGACTGCTTTGAAACTGTAAATTAAAAACAATTAAAAAGCTTCGGTGAGCAGCTCTCAGAGCAGTAGGGTAAGAAGTGGTTTTGGGGCTATACAGAAAACTTGCTCTTTGTGTCTATAGATAGCAAGATATTTGAATACAGCTGCTGCTAAATCTGACAGAGGAGAACACTTATTTAGGGTACTTTAATCATATAATTCAGCACTGCATACTAATTACAAGAATATACTACGGTTACTCTCATAAAAGGCCTTCCTTCAACACAAACTTTTAAGAACCACCACTGACTACAAATATAAACCATCTGGGAGGTGGGTAGCAAAGGGAGGAGGACTAGAACAGATAAATATTGGGGTGGAAAGAGGAAGAATACTTTAGGTAAAAGATTACACTGGTACAAACACAAATAAGAAAGAGGATGAAAACCAAAGATTCCTAAGTATTAGAGCTGTGAGATTTCCAACTGCCTTCCAAGACAAAGTAAAGCAGGAAAGCTATCCAACTGGTTTTAGAAACGTGCATCATCAGTTTGGAAAACAGACTCTATTATATGTGGACTTTGAGAACACAAGACTGGAGCCCAGGTGTCCCACCCCACCCAGCGTTCCTCCACAGCAATCAGTGACAGCATGTAGCTTAGACAGAGGGTGGCACTCCTGCACTCGGCTTCCGCTCCCCAGGTGAGGAAATTAAGAGAATTGGAGTTTCTCCTGTGAGAAAGAAAAGTTTCACTGATCCCTAGGTAAGGTTTTAGTGTCAGCAAAGAAACACTCCATGCAAATTCCACCACAAATCTGCAGGTGAACAAGGTGCTGGGCACCCTGAACAGCACAGGGAGCTCTCCTGACCAGCGACACACCTTGTTCTTGCTGCTGAAGAGCCACTGATCTCAGCAGGGACGAGCTGCTGAGCAACCTGTAGACATATGACTCCACTTGCAACCGGGACAACACCGAAGTGTACGAGTGCAGCGCCAGCGTCTGATGCACATGCTCTGCTTTCGCTTCAAACAGTTTTTTCAGTTCGCCCAGCACACTTTCATTCAGCTCAACTGTCTGGTAGCGATGGTGACCGGTCACTCTGCACTGATCTGCGCAGACACCCTGAAAAGAAAGCAATTGTTTTATTTAAGTGGCTTTGTCATTTTGGTTGGGTCAAGTGTGCTTACAGAAATCAACCTTGACATAACTCAACAGATTTCAAGACTTTCATAAAAGGAGCCACTTCACAGGTGGCACAGGCAAACATGTCAGAACACCCTACGTACTTTCTAGAGCTGCTGATTACTTAAGATTTATATCCCTGACTTCTGAAAAAAGTTACTCTATAAACCCTCAGTAACTCAGATTTAGAAACAGACATGAAGTGACTTGTCTGTATCAGACAGATGTGAACAGAATCAGGTCTCTGACCCCCAGTGAGGGCAACTGCTTCTCTGTTTACAGATTTCCACAAATATTTGAATCTGCTACTTTAAAGTTAAAACATGTACTGAAACTAGATAAATACTTCTCTAGGCTCCCAGAGCTGAACTTGCAGCAATTCCCCATTGTGCTTTTAAAATTTTCAGAAGTGAACTGTACTTTAACTTATTCCCAAACTGAGGCCAGTTTTCCTCTGTCCTATCTCTAATTGGTCAACACAAGAAAAGCTCAATAAATAACATTCCTCTTATACAATCAGTGAGCATGCTTCAGAGCCAGCACTCAGGAAGCTTAGCTTGAGAGTACCCCTGTGTTTCCTAAGTTAATAGAATAAGAATTTTAAACTGGTATAAAGACAATTACCCTGGACACACAATAAATAAACAGCAAAAACCATCTGTGTGACACCCAGTGAGGACGTAAGAGTGAAGCCAAAACCGCTGTCAGAGTAGAAAGCAACCAGCAGAAAACTGAGAGTCCAGCCAGGTTCAGTTTTACTCCCCAGTAAAAGGGAAGAGACTCAAATCAGTTCAAAATACATCTCTCAATGTCTCAGCTCTGAAAAACTGCCCTCACAGAAACAACAGTAAAAGCTACAACAGACATTAAGTACTCAGCACTCTTGGACAATTCTGGTGGCGTGTTGGTCACCTCTGACAGCAGGACAGTCAGGAATGACATCATTTAAAACTGTCACTACAAGCAGCAGGCCAGATGGGACATCACCACAACATTCATTCTGAAGTCACCCTCACCACGTATCCTCTGCATCTACTTGGAGTACCATGATAGAAGCTTCACCCAACACTACAGGCAGAACTCATTCTGACTGTCTACAGACACAAGTCTGACTGCAGGAGGTCACGAACAGTGATCCCACTACTTGTCAACAGTTTAACAATCAATCAAACATCTTAAATCTCAGCAGGATGATACACTTAAGTACTGGGGGGCACTGGAGAGGCAGAAAGCAAAGGCAATCCTCTCTTTAAAAACAAAACAACTTAAATATTATAAACTTGACAGCAAGTAAAATTGCTGTTTGGAGTCACATCCTAACACTCCGGGTTCAAAAGTAGGTTCAGCCACAGCACCTGCACAGTTTTCTGTTCTTCTTTAAAGGTCCATAATCTCCCCTTAACATTTTGGCAGTCTGTCGTCATAGCCTGCAGCTCTGCCTCGGCCAGCAACAGCTGCTTCCTGCAGCGCATGTAGTTCAGGAGCAGTTCATAGAATTCGTGCCTGTCCTGATGAGCAACACTTTCGAATTCCTCCGTGTAGGAGTCAACATTCTCCAGCCATGAACACGGCTCAAAAATTTTCAGCTGCTCTCTGGTAAAAGGCACCAGTTCTGGTTCAGTGGGGAGCTCTGGATACAGCCTTTCGTTGTGCAACAGCGGCTTAACCGCTATTATGGTTGGTCTCTCATAGGACAGTTCAGCTGACAAGTCCGGATAAATTGGTTTCGATCCCGGTCGCTGAACATGTGTTTTGGATTTCTCAGAGAACTGTGAGATACTAAGAGGAAGCTTCTCTGAAGAACGGACAAGTGGATTTTTAACCCCTGGTACATTTTCAGCTCCTCTGTCCCGTACAAAGCCCACTGCTGTCAGAGAGCCAGCAGCACTGGAATGGAAGGTACTACTCAATAAACCAGAGTTTCCCGATCCACTAGCAACCACCGCCACAGGGCTGTGAGGTTTGTCCGACTTGCTTTTTCCAGTCTTCTCGACATCTCCCCCACATTCCTCACGGGAAGGATGGGCTTTGAGCTCTTCTGCGTCTGTGGGAGGCTCTAGAGTCATTGTCAAAGACCCTTCAGTTGCTGCAGATAAATTACTCTGGGGGGTGTCACGCACATCATTTATAGTTTTTTCATCCTCTATTTCATCACTGAGCCGAACTTCTGTAAATTCTCTAGGAGATTCTACTTGCACTTGACTGGCTTGAGAAGACACTTTTGCCACAGGAAGGAAGAATACATCATCAGACTCCTGTATCTGGGACTCTTCACTTCCTTTTTTCTTTTTTTCCTAGAAAAAAAAATTAACAGCATCAGTACCAAGTGAATTTCTCCCTCTTCCAACTCAAATCACCACTAGTATCAAACTACTATTTGCCAACATCACAACCCCAAACGCCCCTCTTAACACATTAATTTTCATAATATTAAAAGTAAAAGCAAAAGTACCAAGCAGACCCTTGTTCTCTAGCTGCCCTTTGAATAATCTCTATCAGTGTCTTGTTTTCTTGGTCAGTTCTTGCACAATGCTTCAACATTTCTGCATAAGAAGCTACAAATGTCACAGGACAGAATGTTTCATTAACAGATAGAATAATCAACATGATCCTGACCTCTAAAACGAGTCAATAAATTTCACCATATTACAGGAGAAAAAAAAAAAAAGTACTTTGTGATTTGTCTAAAGTTTTACAGAAATACTTCAATGAATGGAAAAATATTTTCAAAAAATTCATTTCATAACCAAGAAAGTCTGGAATGTACCCCCTAATCACATCCTAAAACCATCACAACTCTACAATCACTGAAATACTGCCTTTCAGGAGGTATTACACGCTAGAGATGTAGGAAAACTTAGCAGGGACATCAAAATGAAAATTCATTTCCCACTTTTAAATTAAGGTCAGTCTGGGGGGTAAATCTTCCCCATAAACCTAGCCTAAGGGGTGGATACTGCCCAAAGCACAGCACGCAAAATAACACTGCACAAAAAAAAAAAAAATCAACAAAGACTTTGTCAATTTGTAAGTAATTTGCCAAAGTGTTTTGCCCATTTCTAAATTGTTTGTGCACACTTACCAGTTTATGAGAAGCAAAAGTGAGAAGAGTGACAGTGCTCCAGTTTTGGATGACCCAGATAATATAAGGCAGATGAAATCAGGAAAAGCTCTCAATATTCCTCCATGATGGTGGAACTGATGATAGTTTTGGGAAGTTCATGACAGTCACCTTTACTTTCCCTAAACATCTGACATGACTTGGCCTTTTTCCACACATGAAGACAGATCAAGGTCCTAGCTAACCTTGATCTCCAGCCTCATTTTACTTCAAACATAAGCTCACAGCTCCTTCACAAAATGGCAATACAGTGGCTTTGCTTTCAGGCTGTGTCTTCCAGTATATTAAAAGCTGTAAACAATTCTGATGACAAAACACTTCTGACACACTCCAAGGCTGGCTAAGGTGACAGGTGAGAGGTTAAAAATAGATCAGCACAATTCTTTAAACTGGTACTTGTTAAACATCTCCTGACAATTAACTCAAAGTCAGCAATTTCCGCAGGATTCTGTATCACTAGATCATAATTTTGATAGTGTACTGATCCGCATACTTTACAAACACATGCTGGTCCTCTCCCCTCAAAGTTCCCTCCTGCAGTTCTCGTACCAAAGAAACTCCCTTTATCTTTCAGCAGCATCCTGTTAGATAAAAGTTTCTTTCAAAATCTATGAAGTGCCTTTCAATTCTCACTTTTCAAGGCAAAAAATGCTGTAATCATTACCAGGGATTTCATCTGAGAAAGGACAAGAGAAATCAGGTTCTGAATTAACACGAACGCAAACCCTGCTGTTCTCTCTTCTGAGGTTTTGCCTTTAAGCCACAGACGATGCCTCCTCGTTAGTCTTCTGTCCGTGAAGGACCCCTCAAGCTCTAACGACCCCTATTACCTTTCAGGAAACCTCTCTAGAGGTACTGAGTGCCACCCACACAGACACACACAGCCCTTCTTCACTAATTCCAGGTTCACTGGTTTAGCCACCTCACTGTGTCTTGAATCAGTCTGGTGTTACTGGTTCTGGACAAGCTTAACTTTGGGGCTACTATTTTTGAAAGCCCTGGGCTCCGTTCCACCACTTGGCAGCTCCAGAGCTGAGCCCGCCTTTCACCCAGCTCACAAGAATTTTGGCTTTTCAGAGGATTATGGATGCTTCTGAGGCATGGCAATACAGAAGTCCTTAATGTGACCAAGCCCCCAGCTGCATCCTCAAACCCCTCCACGTATGAATAGAGATGAGTGTAATAATAGCCACAAAAATATCAGGAATGGGTCATGTGTAACCCTGAAAGATTCTGGATTCTCACACATGACATCGCCAGTGAATTGTTTCACTGTGAATTACACCTGGAAGGGATGGCAAAAGACAGGGGCCACAGGAGTCACTGTAAACATGTCACTAATGAGCCACCAGTGTCATCTGTGACTCACTGCCGCCTTGCGGGGAACTGATTCTCCTAAGCAGCCGTCTTAAGATTTGGCTGCCTTGCACGTGCTATGGTGATGAACCAAAACAAAAACCATGACATGCTTGCTCTTCTGGGATTGCTTTTCCCTCCAGCCTTTACTTACCCCGAGTTTAGGAACCACTACTGTCGCTGACACTCAGATCTAACCCTTGCTTTACAAAGCAGTGGTTAATTAACCCATTCATTTATTATCAGAGATCTTTGGCAGCCATGACTTCAATACCTTTGCTCCATGTGGTGCATTTTACAACATGAGAGAGGTTCAGCAATTAAGGGAAACGTTTCCCTTTTGACTCAACTCTGAGGCGAGATATTTCAACTCAGGTCATTTCCAAAAACTACTGAAATTCTGCGTGGCACAGCTGCAAGACCAGAGCCCTTAGAAAGCTGTCAGGATGTTAGCCTCACAGACAAGGAACACGCTCACAACACGATTAAAACCCAGGAAGAGTGATACCTACCTACTGCAGCACCAGCTAACGAAGAACAAACGTCGTCGCCTGCTGTACACGGGCTCATGTTTTAAGCATTCCAGAGACAATCACTTTGGTATGACGTGTAACGAGACTGTCACCCCACACTATCCTACAGCACTGCTAAACGCCCGCAGTCAGGTTTCTCCACGGCTTCAGCAGCGGCAGCTCCCGCCGTCTCGCTGCGCAGAGCTGTTTGAGAAGGCCGTGAACTCAGAATAAAAACCCTGTTCGCCCCCTTTCAGGGCGCAGAGGCTATCAGACCCTTCACCCGGCTGCCGGTCGCTCTGAATCTGCTCACACCGCCTCAGGACAGCGCGGACATTCAGAAGCCTTTTCGGAAGGACGCGCAGCCCAGACCCTCCCGCTCTGCCCCTCGATCCAACTGCCTTCACCAGGGGAAGACGAACGACACCGCATATGAACACCGCCTACGGCAGCCACCCTCAGAA